>NW_015387129.1:30636-48591 GCF_001527695.2 Protobothrops mucrosquamatus | reverse complement strand
AATACCCTTGATAGAAAAAAAAAATAAGCTTCCAGACCTTCTCCTCTCAACTCCAGCCACCCGGCCTTCTCCTTTCCTTTCCTTTTCTATCCTTCCTCCTTCCACTCACGCCAGCCACACCCAAAGCCAACTGCAGCTGTCCCAATCTTTTCCTTCCCAGTCAAGCTCCTGCAAGCACTCTCAGGCAGTCCCCGCTACAATACCTAGAGGGGGATGATCTACAATTTGGATGGCATGCCTTCCTATAGTATGGGAAGAATAAAATCAAAACTACTATATAAGGAACACACTTCTTCTAGAATGGGAAAAGGTAAAAGCGAAAATTTACATGAAAATACCTGGATGGCTTTCAACAATGGAAGCGTTTGTTCACTAAAACTTAATTAACTATCAGAAAATTGTAACTAGAAAAACAAGGTAGAGAGAAAGGAGTTTAACATGTATTGGTAAACTAAATATTGGAACTCAGACATGTTGCTGATAAAATACTAAGGATTTGTAATTATAAAAAATTAATAAAATATTGTTTTTTTTAAAAAAAGGAATACCCCAAGACTGATTCTTTAAATACGTTTCACCAATGCCACCACCTTCTGAACATTTTATCTATCCCTGCAATTGTTTTATTATTTCCAGTTCTAATGAAAAAAAAGCCCATGTTAGTCAACTGGAAGGTAACGGGAGATATACCAGTGTAACTACTTCTATTTGAAATATTATTTAATCTACAACCCTCTTAATTTAGAATGACAATCATTTTAAGCCAATAATTGCTTAATCATGGCTATGTGGAATACACCTATTAATATTTCCCTTATATCCCTTCTTCCAGTTTCCCACAAAGTTGTCCATGCAATTATACAACAAATTTTTTTAGTAAGGTAATGGAGGATATAATTGTGTACACTACCTGAAAAGGGGCGTAGTCTTACCTGAACGCCTTTTCTCAGCATGATGATGGAGAATAGCTATCCTTCAAGTGGAGATCACTGCCCTATTCAAACTGCCAGGCTTATTCAACAATAAAGAATAATTTAGGTAAGAAGAACTTCAAGCTGGACTGCAAATAAATGTAATGGCATTTGAATACTGTATATGTATCTCCTAGTACCATCTATTGAAAATTACAGTCAACAAAAATATGCCCTAAATAAGGTTAATTTTGAAAAATGGGAAGTTGGCATATTGTATCACATTTTAGCATTATTTTTGTTTCCAGTAAATTATTTTGGGTTCCATAATGGCCTCTGTGTGTTGATATATATATATTTTAAGAAATTATAGCTAGTACTCTGGATGTATGTTTGTATGCACTATAAAAGGACAATGTTAAACAATATTAGGACGACCTAGAAAAATGGATAACTAAATATTCCGTAACTGATTGTGTCTCCTAAGGGGTCCACACTGCAAGATTATACAAAATATGTTACTAAAATTCTAAATATTGGAGACATTTAAATAAACCACTTTGTGTAAATGTTAGCCTCAGGCACAACCTGATTTATTTCTAAATCTGCTAGAAATAGCTGTCTTTATGAGCTGAAATAAAGTTAATTATGGCTTTTATTAGAGACAATGGTTCAGCTCAGCCACCGAAGATATGTTGATGGAGTTGATGGAGAAACTGGTTGATCTAAAAAATTTGTATTCATTTAATTAATTTGTAGCTCCCCAATTCTGTGTTGCATTATAATACCTAAAATGGTGCGAAAATATTATGTTACAGAATGTTAAATTTGCATCTTTAAAAAATAGAATCAATTTCCCTGACTGATGCAAAAGCAGGCCAGAACAAACTGTTAGGGGAATGAAAATCTGAGTGGAAATTGACAGATTCACCCATTCTTGATTTAAAGCCAAGAGTCAGAGGGAAAACATATGAAAAAGTTGGATCAATGCTGAATCGCAGAGTAAATTAGGTCACATAGCTCATGCATCTGGAGTCTAATTAGGCTTGTTTAACAGCTCATTTCCTCAAAGTTAGCTTTTTAAGCTTGCAATAACTTCAAAACAAACTTAAAATTCAGCATTATGTCTTAGGACATTTAACAAAGTACGATTAAACAGAAAATATGATATTTTAGCAGACAAAATATTTAATTTTAAATTTGTTGGCACTACTCATTTTTTGTTTCTCTCTCTTTTTGTAAAAAAAAAGCATATTTAGCTGGTAAAAAGCAAGGCACATGCTTATTTATACAAGTGTTTCCTCATTCACAATCGTTGCCATTCTGCACTAAGCACAAGTAAGTCATTTATACTTCTACTATATCTTCAATTTATTCCTGAGGGAAAAATTGATCCATACTGGATAGAAAAGCATTAAAAGCAAATTGATTTTTCCAAATTTGCAAGCTACATAGAAAGCGCAAAACGTTAAAAAAATTGCATAAGATAGATCATACAATATATGGCAGTGCTGGAATGGCTACAAGCCTATCTAACTTCGCATCCTTTCTCCAGATTGCTCAGACAGATGCAATGGAGTATTTTAAGGAGTGGCTCCATCGCTAGACTCTATGCTTAAAAGCAATATTCTTCTGCAACAAAACAGTGACATGAAATGATCTAATCACCATGGAAATATATATTTTTTTTAAATGTGCATTTATGTTAAAGGCTACAAAAAGGTAAAATCTTTTGATCAGGGATGGTTTGTTATTTAGCTCAGTTCACCTTTTAACAAAAATCTGTGAAAAGAAGTATGAACTTCAGTACCTCAAGTAAAATTTAGTACATTCTTATCAAGATAGTCTATCCTTTTTATAAATGTTTGTCACATTTCCCTTTAGATGTTTTAAAAAAATAAAATAGAAAAAACATTGTCCTATGGAAGATTATTCAGGACACTACTAATAAGCGCTACATGCTTAGAGCGCAAAGCATTGTTAGAGACCCACACACCCACTTTACGGTCTGTTTCTGTTACTCCCCTCTGGGAGGAGGTTTCGAAGTATTTCCAGCAGGACTACCCGATTTTTCTCGCCATGTATATGTATACATCTGAACTAGACTGTTGTGTCTCTGTGCCACAGAATATATGTGGGTATATGCATTTTTTTGTCATATTTATGTAGTGTATATTGGAAGTGGTGATCCTTTGAGAGCTGTATGCAGCAAAATTTCATTTTAATGTATGCCAATTAGTGTACCTTTAAAGTGACAATAAAGTTATTCTATTCTATTCTATTCTATTCTATTCTATTCTATTCTATTCTATTCTATTCTATTCTATTCTATTCTTCTTTAGCAGCAGTTTTTACTATTCCTTCCAATTCCGAATTATATTAGGTCATTATAAAATGAACATTGAGACAGTTTTAATTTTTTAAAAATGAAAGTCATCAATAAAGCATCAAATTTGACAGCAGGAAGATCAGTATTTTTGCCCTGCAACTGACTCTATACAATTCAGATATTGTACTCAAAATAAAGATGAAGTCTTTAGCCAACAAACAGGAACTCCATCTTGTTGAAAATCAACATCATCCTGTTTTATCTCATGCAGAGCTAATCCCAGCTTCCAGACACTGGGGCAAGATATTGATGTCATCTCCTTGATTTATCTCCTGGAACAAACAAGCAAAATCTTGGGCTGGTGTAATTGACGTAATTACCAGATAATTAAAAAAGTCATTACATTTGTATGTCACCCATCTCATAATACAGCAACTTTGGGTGGCTTACAATTTTTTATCAACGTTTGTACTATCTTAAATAAATGGTATTATTTTATCATCCAAATATGCAACATCCAAAACATATGGAATATCATTAAAGTAATTCAAATCAGTGATTCATTAACCCAGTCCTGTATTTTCTGATGGATAGTACAGACTGAACACTTGATTGAATCCCAGAACATCTCATTATCCTCAAGAGAAAACTATATATAGGTCAGGAAGCCACAGTAAGGACAGAACATGAAGAAACACTGGCTCTATGTTGGCAAAGAAGTGAGACAAGGCTTATTTATTCATTCTGTAAGATGAATTAAGGGTAGCTGGATTGGAAGAAGAGGAACTTAATTTTAAAATTGGAGGAAGAAAAATCAATTACTTACATTATGTTGATGACACTACGCAGGTAACCTAAAGTGCAAAGATTCTGCAAGCCTTGGTAATAAAAGACAAGGAGCACAGTATAAAAAAAGGAACTGAAATTAAATATAAAGAAAATCAAACGAAGAACAACCAGCCTTAGAACTGACAATGAAGACAAAATGAATGCAATTTTTGAAGGAACAAGAAATATACTGCAGACTAGCAGTCAGTAGAGCAGCCATGAAGACTTTGGAAAAAATATTTAACTTTCCCTGTTGTCCTCTTTTCCCTTTTGGTTTTAATTTTGTATTTTAACTTTTTACTTTAGAAAATAAAAAAATATCTATCTGTCTGTCTGTCTATCTATCTTCAGATGTCTATACTTACAAAGATCACAATCATGCAAGCAATTGTAATCCCTGTGACCACTCTATGGAAAGTTAGACTTTGAAAAAGCAAAACAGAAAGAATATTGATACTTTTGAACTTTGATACTATTTAAGATGCATGTGAATACTCGATTCCTTTGAGAAGTCCACAAAGATGGTAAGGGTGAAAAGAAAGAGAAGAAGACAACTAGCAGCAAGATGAATGGACACAATTACTATGGTAATGGGTATACTATTGGGAGATCTGAAGGGCTATGTGGATGATAGATCGTTCTGGACAAGATCCTATCTATGCATTCACCAAGAGTAAATACCAACTTGATGCCACATAATTAATCAATATCTGCTGTGTATCTGTAAATTAATAGTATGTACCGAAGATGCTTTTAAATCTATTTCAGCAAACTATCAGAAACTTTGATCATAAATATAGTCCATATATTTATGCCTAATACATTTGCACTGCAAAAATCAAGATAACCACTAGCAAAAAAGATACCTTCTAGATTTTGGCAGTCCATAATCTGCTAGCCCTAGCAATATTATACTCTACTAAATATTATACTCTAAATATTATACTCTACTAAAACTAAACTGTACAGATAGTTCTCAACTTACAACCACAACTGAGCCCAACATTTCTGTTGCTAAGAAGTGAGTTTTGCCCCATTTTACAACTTTTCTTGGCACATTTGTTAAGAGTATCATTATAGTTGCTAAATAAGTAACATAGTTAAGTGAATCTAGCTTTCTTACTGACTTTCAAAGATTACAAAAGGTCCTCACATGAACTGGGCACTGCAAATATCATAAACACAGGCCAGTTGCCAAGCATCTGAATTTTGATCACGTGACCATGGGAATGCTGCAATGGTTATAAATGTGAAAAGCAGTCATAAGTTACTTTTCCACTGCTGTTGTAACTTTGAACAGTCACTAAACAAATAGCAATAACAGTAGCACTTAGACTTATATATGGCGTCACAGTGCTTTACAGCCCTTTAAGTGGTTTACAAAGTCAGCATATTGCCCCCAACAATCTGGGTCCTCAGAAGTCGAGGATCACTTGTATTAAGTTCCATTTTTCTAGCATATATTGACAAGGTGTGTGTGTGTGCGTATTTCTTTTTATAAAAAAACAACCCCAAAACTATTTAGGTATGAGTACTACTGTTGGTTATTGTTCAAATATGGCAAATTGCTTTGGTTAAAAAAAAAAGAAACTCTTTATTGTTTAAAGAATGAAATTACTCAAAAATGTCTTAATTATATATTGACAATTGAAATGATTTTCTTAATATATTACCTTTGGATGAATAAATGTAATTCTAGATAGAAATACTGAATAAAGATGTTTACAATGATTGTATTTCTACTACAAATATACACACATGTGTTTCATACACAAACTAAGTCAGAGATGTTTCATGCACAAACTTAAGTCACACATAATACAGTATGATCTGATTCTTGTGTCTCAGGGTAGTTACCAATAATAAAATATTAAAAATGAAGTACAGTAAATAAAAAATAATTAAGACTAGTTAGTAAGCTACTAGTGACCCTTAAAAACATATAATGGAGTCAACCCAGTTTTGCAACACAACTTGCAAAAGCTCTAGGGAACAACTCTTTGACTGCTTTATGGAAAAATGGTAGAATAAGTGTCAATCCAAACTCCAGGGAGAGACTATATTACAAAGCAGAAGTCCCCACAGGAACATCGCTGTCAGACCCCCACTGATATTCCCATAATAGGGAACACCAACATTTACAAATGAGATGAGCACACCGGATGGGTTGTTCTACTTGAAGGAGACAATCCTGTAATCACCTTGGAGCCAAGCGCTGTAAGGCGTCAAAAGTTAAAGTCAACACTTTGAATTATGCCTGGTAACCTGATGGGAACCAATTTCTCTTGATATATAGGTGTCACATGGATATAACAGCTCTTTCCATCATCACAAATGCAGCTACAATTGTAGACCAATTGCAGTTCACAAGTTACCTTCAAAGACAGCCCCAAGCAGAGCAGATTGCAGTAGTTTAGCTCCTTAGAATACCAAGAAGAGAAATTACAATTGCAAAGATGTCATGCTCCAAAAGTCAATAACTGGCTCACCAGCTGAAGCTGGGTAATGCATCTCTTAGCCACTGCCTACATTTAAACTTCCAGGAGTAGCAATACTACTACTACTACTACTACTACTACTACTACTACTACTACTACTAATAATAATAATAATAATAATAATAATAATAATAATAATAATAATAATAATAATAAAGTTGGAAGGGACCTTGGAGGTCATCGAGTCCAACCCCCTGCTTAGGCAGGAAACCCTATACCATTTCAGACAAATGGCTGTCCAGTCTCTTCTTAAAAACATCCAGTGTTGGAGCATTCACCGCTTCTGGAGGCAGGTTGTTCCATTGTTTAATTGTTCTAACTGTCAGGAAGTTTCTCCTTAGTTCTAAGTTGCTTCTCTCCTTGATCAGTTTCCATCCGTTGCTTCTCGTCCTGCCTTCAGGCGCCTTGGAGAATAGCTTGACTCCCTCTTCTTTGTGGCAGCCCCTGAGATATTGGAACACTGCTATCATGTCCCCTCTCATCCTTCTCTTCGTTAAACTAGACATACCCAATTCCAGCAACCGTTCCTTATGTGTTATACTGGGAGGATAATTAAGTCACAAATCTAAGGTGCACATGTCTCAACATGTCTCTAAGGTTTTACTATGCTGTCCAGAGTTGCCTTGAATTATGAGATGGGTGGCATATAAATTCAATAAATAAATAAGTAAATAAATTTACTTTGTATACCAGCGTTCACATTCCATCAGCTTAGAAACAGAATGCTTGCTCACAGCAAGTTATCTCTAAAGATCATCACAACCTTACTTCTCTTCCTTTGGTATTGAAACCAGGATAGGAGAAAAAAGCCAGATAAATTATTTCATTTAGCATCAACTCATGAACAAATAAGGTTTTATTACTGATGGAAGGTCACCCCAAACTCATATCATATCCCAGACTCTGGAGTTAAGAGGATCAGCAACAAATTGAGAACCAATCTCTTTTCTCTCTTAACAATGCTCCACACTTCCTTCTCTACATCCCTTCCCCATCACAAGAGGAATCGGATCACCTATCTCCCTCTTTTAGGAGCCATCACCATTAAAATGCCACTCAGATAATCTCCCACAAAAGTGTCAAGTGGTTGTTTATATCCAGAGGAATTACTCTGAAGCATCCACATTTCTCGGAAAATTGTTTTCTAGGCTACTAGAACTAGAATTTATTTTTCTGCAATTGTGTCACTATTAGGGAAGCATCCATGCATTGAATGTGAGATGAAATAACTTCTTGGGGAATCACTTAAATCAAGGAAGTCTCAAATGAGTGCACACCCTTTGTCCAACTGAATGTATAAAATGCTTCTGAAATTAAGTCAGAGTTCTTAAAACAGACTCTTCACTTCTGTCTAGCCAGAGCAACTCTGAGGATTCCCATATGATATATTTAGTTTGTAAAGAAATTACACCTACAAGATCTTTTTTAAAAATACTACTATCAGACATTTTATTCTTAGCACCTCCTATACTGGTATTGTCAGTTATGAAGTTGCCGAGGGTGGAGGAGATAGTAGCTAAATGTGAGAATCCTTCCAACAGTATAAATTAAATAAATGAGATTAATATCATGCCAGCCCTCTCTATTCAGAGTTCATGGATCCTACAAGCTCTAATAATTATAAATAAAGCAACAGATGCAAGGTCTTGAGACTTACAGAGCAAGCACCTATCCAGGCTACAGCAAGAACAGATATTCAACCTCAGCACTTCATTTTGTGGACCAAGCTGGCATTCCAAAACTGGCATCTTTCTGATACATTGGAAATACACCCTATGACTAAGAATTCTTACAGGAGTGGTCACAACACAAGTACCAAGCTGGGAAACCAGGGTTACAAGAAAGTCAGAGTGTCTCATATTTTAAACCAAGAGTTTAAAATATAACTCTTGATTTAAAATATAACAGACAAGAGACACTTGTTTATTTTGAAATTATTCAAAATAAACAAACAAGGTTAAAATTTGATATGACATTTGTGAATCTCCACGTTTTTTCAGCTATTTTAGAACTTTTACAAATTTATAAACTAATCTAAATTTATAGCAAGTTGAAGGATTTAATTATTGCAAACAAAAACAAATGGGTTATAATAGCATATAAAGATTAAAAGAAAAATATATGCTCTTTTTAAAGGGGTTCCTTCAAAATCAAGGGTATTGTAATACCACTGGATAAAATTTTCAAAGAAAATAATAGGCTGCCCTAATCTTTACTGCTTTGGAACAATATCAGTGATTTAGTGAAGACAGACAATGGTTGCTAGGGCAATGATGGCTTTGCACAGGTTTCAGCACTGCAGAAACCTGTCAGAAGAATTATTCAGAAAGAACTTCCGACTCCTCCTATTTAATAGGCATTGTAACATTTTTCTCACTATTTATATAACTTCTGTAACTTTGACTAATAATTGTACACTAGCTGTCAGCTAGGTAATCATGTATACAATTAGCCCATGCCCTCACATGCTGTAGCTTGAATTATCAGCAAACAAAATTATTACACAAGCCTTTATTTGAAAAAGAAAAAGAAGTTTATATAGGTACAGTTGTTCTCCAAATCCTAGAGAAATATCTGCAATCTAAAACTAACAGATTTTGAGAAAGAGTGGGCTTTAGATTCTTTGGCTCTTTAAAATTTATAATTATCTCCTCTATCTGTAACCTAATCTTCCTATTGTCCTTCATCCCAGTGTTTGATAATAAAACCAGACAAATTATGAATTGAATCTGTAGGTAATAGATTCACGAGTATTATTGTTCTTTCAAGTACCTTAAACTTTACTGATTTGAATAAATGCACACTAAGTACAATTAACTTTTTATCCAAATTTATATTACCATGGTTTTCTGAATATGATTTATAGTAATTTGAGTCAATGTCAGCAAATGTTGCTGATGTTTCTTCTGTTAAGAATTGGTCCATTTTTAATCTTGAGAGCAGAAATATTCATCTTTTTCTTAGGTTACATATCATGGATTCTTAAGGCAATAAGTTTTGAAAACTGTTAATGGACCAATAAATTTTGTAAAAAAGTACAAACGAGTTTTGATTAGGTTTCAAGATAGATATCTTTGTAGCAATTGAAAGGAAAGCCTATTTCAAGTGAATCCAAACACTAACAAATGAATGATTAACAGACTCTATGATTTGAAGTCTGGATTATATTACTTCAGGGTTTAACTTTTTGTTTCACCTCACTATCTCTATTTGGCAAATAATCTAAAATGCAATGTAATCAGATTCTGTGTGGTTGCATATAAAATAAGACATATAGTAACTAATAGGACCTAAATATGATCGAGCCTGGTTGGCCAGATATGATTTATTCTCAACATTAAGTCAAAGATTGATTTTTTCCATACAGGTTTATGTGGAATGTATTGTATTATAATCCTCACTGAGTTTGTCAGAGGTTTAAATTCTTTATAGATGGTTTTACTGTTTCATTCAGGGGCACCTGTGTCATTTTTTAGTGTTAATTTTAATTTAATTTAATTTTTATTAATACAAATAATCACAATGTTTTTATTCCTAATATTATACATACTTTCCTATTTCTTTTAAACTTACTCGTCTGGCCTATAGATATATGATTTTATGTACCTTATGATTGAGCTGGTAAAAGATGAAATAATTTTAAACTAGGGCTACAAGTCTTCATAATTTTAAATTAATTTTACATGAATGCACTATGCCTTTGTGTCTAATCCTAATATTAAATTAGTATAGAACTCAACAGCTGTTGACTTCTGAAAAATTCAAAGAGACCATGTTACATATACAACTTGCTCCATATTATCTGAAAGACCAATTTTTTTCTCCCTAATCCTCCTTACTAAAGTAATCTGAGAAGGTTTGCTTGCAGCTGCCATCTGGAAGAAAGATGTTCCGTAATAAATGAGATTCTGAAACAAACTTTGTGCTAAATTGAACTGACCTCTGTCAATTTTTTTTAAAAAAAACCTCTTAAACATACTTACTGTCAGACAAGAGTGATACTTCTAGCTTTAACATCAACTTTGTGTTTTTATTGGAACCTGCTGTCAACAGTTCTCTATCATGGAGCCTTTCTTGTAGAATATATAAAGGTTAAGGTTTCCCGCTCCACTTGCCTCCAACTCTAGTGGGTGGTGTTCATCTCTGTTTCTTAGCCAAGGGAGCTAGCATTGTTCAAAGACTTTTTCCATGGTTATGTGGTCAGCATGACTATGATGCGTATGGAATACTGTTACCTTCCCACCAAAGTGCTACCTATTAATATACTTGCTTTTGCATGCTTTCAAAGTGCTAGGTGGGCAGGAGTTGGTGCAAGTAACAGGAGCTCACCCCTTGAGGATGCTCAGGTCTTGAACCCAGGCTGTCAGCTTTCCAGCTGACAAGCTCAGCATCTTTAACTGCTGAGCCATCGCGCCCCCTTCTGTGGAATATATAAAGGAATATAAAGTTTCTTTCAGGTCTAGCTCAACACCTGGAGATTTCTAGATAATTCATATATGGGTGGGGGGGTTTTTTGGCAAATACATAATATCATTTGCTGTCTTCCTTGGGGAATCTTCTTTTACTTCCATTGGGGAAATACTCCAAATTAAACAACTAGTAAGCTGCTGAGGATAAACAGATGAACCGTTATTTTTTTTAGAAATGGAACACTAATCAATGGGCACTCTTCCAGAAAGGAAAAAGTACTAGAGTAGAAACAAGACCAAATATATACGATCCAGTTGACATGTTCATTGAGTTAATTTTCATAGAATTCATAAAAAATAAAGAATAGCTGAGCAGGTTTACATCATAAACATGAGTACCTCTGTTTTCAAGTTTTCTTACACCTGCCTACTGCATATACATGTTTACCTTCAGAGGAGATAAGAACTAGCTTTTCCCTGTTTGAGGTTATAGTGGTTGCACTAACTCATAAGGTTAGCTAGAGTTCAATGAAGGTTATTTCTTCCAGGTCATCTCGTTCTTGCCTGCTACTCTTTGCATGTTTTGTTTTCTTCATATTTTTCCTTTATTATCCAAGCTCCCTCTGTACTTCTTGGCATAGTCCACAGGCCTAGTATTTCTTGGTGATTTCCCATTCAAGTATTACCCAGTTCTGATCAGCTTGTTGAGATTAGAGAGAACTATCTTCCAAAACTGGAGAATAGCAAAACCCTGCATTTGGAACTAAGAATTGAATTGGTTTGTATTAAAATATGAAAACAAATCATTCCTTCATCCCTGTCCCAAGATTCTATCACAATACTTCAGCATAGCCTTTTCTAATTTAGTTCTGTCCAAATATTTACAACCCTTCCTCATTTATTAAATGTAACTCTGCATCTAAACTTATCTATATTTCAATATATTTCAAATATTATAGGGCAGACATGTCAAACTCGCGACGTCATGTGATGTCATGCAATGTATCAGGAGAGTGGGTGCAGCTTCAGCATAACACGTCCGGCCCACGAGCTGGCAGTTTGACACCCCTGTTATAGGGGATATGATCTAGGATAGCCAGCTTGCTATAGTGGTCAAGTCCTCTTTTAGGCATGGAAAGCAGCTGGGAGATCTTCAGCTGGTCACCTTTTCTCAGATATCAGAGTCACTCAAGTCCTGAGACAAACTGGCTGAAAAATCCATTTAATCATCCTTGAACCATGTGAGACAAATGAAGAGCAAGGGTCATATGATTTACTCTAGAATTACTAGAAACATAATATGCATTAAATTTTTCTTCAGCGCAGTCTGCTCTGTAGGATAATCCTGAGAACAGACATTACTAAATGAATATGCCACTTTTCAGAATTTAAATTGTTTCAACCATGCATGTCTTAGATATATGTACTTTTAAAAAGCACATACTAGAACATTCAGGAACAAATATGTAAATCAAAGCACTATACACATATTTAGGTAAATGAATGCAGCACATAAACAAATTCACACACAAGCATTCCAAAAAAATATTCTGCAAGGTTTAAATTAAAAATCTCCCAAGATGCAGCCACTACTGATATTTTGCAACAGATAACCAAAGGAAAAAAAAGAAATAACTTATTCATTTTGCCTCTACATGCAAAGTAGAAGCACATAAAAGTAACCTATAATTTAGTAACATGTTTATCTTTAAAATTAGCGTGTATAGTAAAATATTATATATAGCAATTAGCTGACAAAGCATGCCATAGCATTTAAATGCCAGATGTGTTAAATTAAATGTCCTAAGAGGCAAAATCTCAGATTTCAAACACATAAGAATTTAACTATTAATTAACCAATCCATTAAATTCTCAAATTAGTTCATGCAAAATTGACAAAAGAACCTGGAATTTCATAGCACAATAGTCATGTTCAATTTAATCAGTCTTTCCCAGAAGAGATACAAACTTGCACGCAAGTTTTTTTCTCTTCTTAAGTCAATAAAGAGTTTCAGTTGATGGCAACATAGGAAAAAATTATGGAACTCTAAATCATTTTTGGCAGTCTTTTGATTTTCTGAATTAAATTTATTCTGTTGAATGCATTACTTTACTTAAAGAACTGTTGACATGCTAACATAATTATAGCTTAGTGAACTGTCTTGAAATTAACTGAAAGTGGGATAAAATATTTTACATAAATTGTAAGCTTTGCATTGTTTTGTAAAACAGAGTTATAAATAATTATTTTGAGCCATAGTATGATTTATGTATTTATTATAAATATATTTGGGCATGTATTACTCATGATCAAATATTTTATACCATTCTTCAATATAAATTCATATAAAAGAAAATGTAAGAGCCATTTAGACTGCTGTATCTTACCTTTCTATGTATAGAAAATTTAAGGGGCAAATATAGTGCTTCCAACTGAGTACATCCAGGAACTCAACAGAATCAGATATGCTGAATTTAAGCATAGGCAATGAAACATCTGGTTCCAACAGATGAAACTTTTCAAAAGAGGCATTGTTTACCTTAAAGAATCTTTTATTCGAGAAACAAAGTATCGGCACTATATAGTTGGAAACAGAAACTAAATTCCCCTCCCCTGGATACAAAGTAACAAAGTGCAATTCCCTCCTCCAATAAACAATCATAAATCACATTCCCCAATTAGCTTGAAGCCAGGCTTTCTCCCAGCTCTCCAGCCCGCCAAAACTCTAAACTCTGGGCTCAATGTCCTTGGGTTCCCACGGCTGAGTTATTATTGTTATGACTAGCTGGACTCTCATCCTTATTCCCCCTCCCAGCAGCAACTAATTCTAAAAGCAATAGAGAAAATGGCTGCATTTCTATCTGTTGTCAAAGCAAGAACATCCGATATTAGCAGCGTTGACACAAATATTTTATACCATTCTTCAATATAAATTCATATAAAAGAAAATGTTAGACTGCTATATCTCACCTTTCTATGTATAGAAAATTTAAGGGGCAAATATAGTGTTTCCAACTGAATATATCCAGGAACTCAACAGAATCAGATATGCTGAATTTAAGCATAGGTAATGAAACATCTGTCCTCTTTGGTACATTTCAGGCTACATGTGGGAATATAATTATAACATCAACTGAATCTAAACTCATGTTACTCCATAAAACTATAGAATTACAGATTCAGAAAATTCTTCTTTCAATCATTATCTTGATTGGGAATTGAGTTGAATCCCAAACATCTGGAGGGAAATGAATTGGGAAAGTAGCATATAAAATTAGAAGATGAAATACTTTCCAAGTCTTTTTTCTACATTAAAATAGTATGCATCCAAAACAGGAGCAAGTATTCCCAAGACACGTCATGGTGAGTGATAGTGTCTTCCATGTGCTCGCCACAGGCAAAAGAAAGCATCTTTGTATGCTTTCAATCACTTTGATGGAGACCAATTGTATATACTATGCCTTTTAATTAGCATATGTCTGCAAGGAATGTAATATTAGCCAATATATCTTTCTGTTACAAGCTGAAAAGAAAAGAAAAACCATTAATTAGGGTCCTAAAGGGCTTTTTTGTTTGTGAAACATTTATGTTTGTTTCTCTTAAAAAAAACAACTGACAAAACTTGATCCACCAAATGTGAATAATTACTGAGATACACCAAGCAAAATAAAAGCTGAATGGAAAAATATTCAAATGTGAGCTAGAAACCACATGAATAACAAAAATATTATGATTTTATGCAAATTACGATACATTAATTTGACTGGCAGGAAAAGATGTTACCCTAGTCTTCACTCCAGTGTTTGTCTGGTTTCATGCAACTAATTTGGTTACCAAAGTTACCTATTTTTTGGATTTACACATTATAATGAATGCCCTTAATTAGCTTAATTAAGAATGCCATGGAAAACCAGCCTTTTTGTATTAATAGAAGTGATTTTTTTCCCAGGGAGGGGCCTTTCTATTTGATTTTCACTTATGCACTGTAATAATTTAACCTAAAAATCAATTCAGAACCTGAGGCATCTTGCACTCATTTGTTTCACCTCTAAGGAGTAGCTATTTACATATAGTCCTTTCAATGACTCAGCATTCATACCATGTAGTAAAGTATGTGCTGAAAGTTTTATTCTTAAAACAATACCCACTTTCTTAGCCTCAGGCTATTATTGATAGTGGTTTACCATTAGGAACAGCACAGTAAAAGATGATGACTGATTTCCCCTGTGAGGCATGAAAAGATTGCTTAATAACTTTGAACTACACTAGGAACAAAAAGTTTCCCTCTTGACAGTTTTCAATTAATGTGTAATATTTCTGCCCCCTTTTCCTCCTCAAATTGTAGTTTTAAACATGAATTGGTGGTTCTCATATTTTGTTCTTCACAACCGGTCTGATTATTGCTTATAAAAAAAGAAGTTGACAACTATAGCCCAAAGGAGAAAAATAATCACATCCACTATTAATAGCTATCATGTGCAACTCATATTTCATTTGAGGGAGGAGGATATATGCTTTTTTTCAAAGTTTTTAGAGTTTTTCCTGCAATATAAGGTATCAGAGGTTTGCATGATATTAGTATGTTTCAATAGGAGTACAAAACCAGGCCTTTTCTGTTACCATTTTTTGTTGTCCTTTCCACTATGAGCAAATGGAGAGCTGTAATAGCCATGAGAAAAACAATCCTCTGAAAACATCTTGCCCTAAAGCCATTCATAACCTGATCCTGAACATGAAAGAGAAAATATTATAAGCCTTATTTGGACAAAGTCTCCCCAATATAGGATATGGTTTATGTTTACATATGATTATAGGGCAAAAAAATGTTAAAGATAAAATCTAGCAGGGAATATTTTGCCTCTATGGCCAATTCCGATGCAACGCCTTGTGTGCTGAAAAAAGGCATTAAAATGTTTTAAAAGGAGAGAATGCTACTGTTTAAAACTCATATTCTGCAATCTATATATATATACTCTAAGGATACATTGTGCAAACAGAACTACTATAATACCATGTCTCCTATTCAAACCTGGTGCAACTGATCCAGAGGTATAGTGTGACTGATACGATTGGAAGCTGCTGAAAGACCCAGGCTCCAGCGTAGATCAACAAGTGCAATCAATGCTTTCTTAATACTCTGACCAAATCTGAATCCCAATTGGAAAATGTCTGAATAATCTACTTCTTCTGTAACTGCAACACAGTAACCTTTTCAACAACCTTTGGTGAAAAGTAAAGTTGGAAATTAAACAAAAATGATCCAGAATAGTTACATCCAATCATGGTCTCCTGAGAAGGGGCATGCTACATCCTTCAAGGCTGGTGGAACCATTCATTCCCTCAAAGAGATGAAGAACCACCCCATGACCATGCTAGGTCATGCCTATATCAGCTCAATCACACCAGACCAGTCAGAATTCAATTCTGAGCATATCTAAGCAACTTTATCCACTAGATCTCTTGAGTATTCTTCAAGGGTCTTTGGGCCTGTCTCTTCCCAACAAGGAACAGGTCATTTAAAAAGTGCTACTTGATGGTTATTCTATGGACGGGGTAATAGCAGATGATTTAGGTCAGATCCAAAATGTCAAGCCCTGCAAATGAATGTAGTCAACTGAAAAAGTAATTATATCAGGAGGCTCTTTCTTTTCTCAGCTCTTGCAAGCCCTGAAAATGAACACCTTATGCTGTGAAGCATGACATTTGTTATAAATTAGTCACATTGTTGTTGTTGTTATCACAATATCTATCTATCTATCTATCTATCTATCTATCTATCTATCTATCTATCTATCTATCTATCTATCTATCTATCTATCTATCTATCTATCTATCTATCTATCTATCTATCTATCTATCTACCTACCTACCTACCTACCTACCTACCTACCTACCTACCTACCTATCTACTTTGCCAATGAAATGTAGCATTTACTAAGAGGATTTACTTATCTGATCAGTAATATCCTGCAAGGTCTGTCAAGCACTACTCTAAAGAATCAAATATTTACCCTTCCTTTTTTTGTCTCCAACTGGGATTATAAGGCCAAGCATTTACTTTTAATGATGCTGCAGATCCAAAATGTCAAGCCCTGCAAATGAACCAGTTACCCTTTCCTATATCTAACAAATGGCTCCTCTCTGTCTCAAGCTGATAAATCATTGCTTCACATGGTTAGTGATTGCAAAATTTTGGCAATTCAGAGAGTCATCATCTGAATAAATTGCTCAAAAGGAATGAGATGCTTAAGTCAAACAGCTGGTTCATGTTCAAAATGCAGACATCCTGCCCTTAGCACTGAAACATTCTACTTATGGAACTACTGGCATTCCATCCATAACAGGATTTAGAAGGGAAGGTAATGAGGAGATTAGAAGAATACAGGATCAACAGAGATCATTAATTTCCTGGAAGAGCTGAAGCATTGCCATTAATTTTCTTGCAGTAGAAATAAACACAAGCAGAGGCTTAATTAAATTTAATATAGGTTAGGAAGCACACTTGACTGATAGAGATGTTCCGAATATTTATTTTTACATTAATATATTATATAACATGTGTAGCACAAGACCAAATCTTGTTTCAGAATTGTATTTTCAAGTTTGAAAAGATTACTAATACTGTATTATCCTATTTCCCAAAGCCAAAGTGCCCATTTTGTACATGCAGTACATTCAAGTTAAATAAAATCTAATCAGTAATTTTATCAGAAATTTTAGACACATGTACTGATGCCAAAATTGTATGTCTAATTTAAATGTAAATTATATAATTCCCTGGAATCTGCATACATTCTTGTTAGAATCTTAAAGAAAGAGGTCTAAGACATAGCCAAAACCCATTATTTTTGTTGGAGTTTTATAACATCAATATGCTGATGATGCCCACTTATACATCTCTAGCTCAGGCTGGAATGGGACAATTTGCTTTGGCCAACTTGCCATGGCCAACTCACCACAGGACAATTCAACATGGGAT
>NW_015387129.1:14431-29768 GCF_001527695.2 Protobothrops mucrosquamatus | reverse complement strand
TCAGAAACTGCAACTAGTACAACCAATGCTGTGATGTGTGCATAACACGTGGGAGCTATGTTGGTTGTCAGTTTGTTTCAGGATGCAATTCAAGGTGCTAGTGATTACCTTTAAAGCTCCACATTGTTTGGAGCCTGGTTACCTTGCTGCCTATTTCAAATAGAATCTGTCTGCAAAGGACGTATCTGTAGAGAAGGCTTGCTGGCTGTTCCTACTCCTTGTAAGGTGCAACAAGAAGGGACTTGGAAGCTAGTATTCTTTGCAGAAAGTCCCCTTTAGCAGAAAGTCATCCCACCCAGAGCTTTCACTCCCATTCCTAGTAATCAGAAAGATTTAAACACATGGCTCTTAAAATCAGCATTTGCCAGAATTCAAGCTGCATATATCCGTAAACTCCTTCCACTTAAAATTGCATTCTGTAAACATTCTTCCCTCCTCAATTTTTTCTGGGTATTTTACCATCTTGCCAATGAAAAAATAAAACTTTATATACAATTTTCTAATTCACTGGATCTCTTCTGGTATGATATGCATTTTATACAAACATTAACAAAGGTTAAAAGAAGCAGATGATATGCTGACCAAATGGGTCTGTTACAAGATAGCGCTTTCTATGTCAGGAGAAACATACAGGGCACTCAAGTTCTTTTCATAAACATTTTACATTTTTTTGCCAACCATACAATCACTGTGCTTTGTCATGGAACTTGTTAACAGACAACACTGCTATCAGTCTACAAGTAATTCCTGAATGGTTATACCAAAAGAAATTGAACTGCTCTTAACTTTGAGCAATGAACAACTCACATTTACATTTCATAAGAAAAATGCTTTTGTTAAATTGTGACTTCTATGTCAAAAATTAATGGACTGCACAAAAAGAATTCATTGTGCTGAAATTTGTGCTACTGGGTCATTTTTCTCCCCTGAAACAGCAGTACAGGTAGTCCTCGACCACAATTAAACCCAAAATGTATGTTGTTAAGTAAGACATCTGTTAAGTGAGTTTTGCCCCATTTTACGAAACTAAAAATAAATAAACATTTAAAAGGACTTGAAAAACATTATTTTCAACAATACTGACATCATACAACTATAAAAACTATTAACTTTTTTATTGTTTCTTTGTGTGCCTAACCAAAGCTGTAAGTCTTCTGCCTGTCTGTCCTAAATGCTGGCTGTTATAGAGCACATCCATGAATACCAACTATCAATCAGAAAATAGGATGAGAGTTCCTTAATCTCACAACACATAGATAGATTCAACCAAAATTTCAACTGGGAAACTGTGATCATCTTAGACTAAGCTAAATCTAAAAACACTAGCGAATTCCTGTAACCTTCGCATTCAGCAAACTCAACTATCGATAAGACACACAAAGATCCTTGCTAAGGATAGAATGACATCATCCACATAGACTACAACTTCATGTGGTTAACATTTAATATGTGGCTTAAGGCTTTAGTATTTTTGTATACTGAATTGTTTTAATACATGTTAAACTTTATTTTGTTTGTTTTTACCAAATTATTTAATTATTTTGGTTTATTTCATTTTGTTTTCTATGTTATCTGTTACTACTTGGTTATTCTCTTGTTATCTTGTTTTTCTATAACACTATATTTTTTTCTCCCCTAACATCTCATTCTAAGATGAAAGCTTAACTCTGAAAAAAAGAAGACTGGGATATGGAGATAATGAAGCACGTTCAAATTCTTGAAAAGAATTATACAGAAGGCCAGGACCTATACCAAATGTTGTTACTGAAGATGAACAGGTTCCCTTGAAGATAACTGAAATGGACTTTAAAGTAGACTTAACAACTATAACCTATAAGAAAGAGATGAAAATACTGGATTTACAAATGGAATTGGATGATCATTTAAAAATTAAAAAGGACATACATATAATGTACCAAAAGAGTGATATGGACTATTCTTTTAAATTGAAATATAAGAGATTTACTGGAATTAAGTGTAAATTACAAATGGAATTGGATAAAGATGATAAGAATATCAAGAGATGATGCAAAGACTGTAGAGTAAAACAGGGGTCTCAGTTTTATCTATGGGACTCACGGATGGCCAGAAGGAAGAAGAAAACAAATACAAAATTGCTTTATTTGATTATGGTTGAATATTAGATTGATATCTCTGTTGATGCTTAATGGTTATCTTGATTGGATAGGTTTTTTTAAAGGAAAGGAATGTTTAATGGAGTGTAATGAACTAATTTGCAATATTTACATCACTTTTGTTACCTAAATAAAGAATTAATATTTCTGATAATATTTAATAGTTTTTAAATTTTTGGAATATTTAATTGTTAATTGGAATTAGATTTTGATTATTAAAGAGAGAGATTTTGGCAAATGGAAAGGGGATTAAACACTTACATATTTCTGTTAATTTTTACTGAACCTTTGGTTATTCATGAGAGTTGAAGACTTAGAAGTATGGAATGAAGATATATTTGGTTGTATTTAATAGACAGTGACAGGTTTTTAATGTTGTGCTGGGGATGAAGGAGGAAGTTTCTTTTTCTTAATATGTCCTTTGGGGATATATTATTATTATTATTATTATTATTATTATTATTATTATTATTATTATTATTATTATTATTATTATTATTATTATTAGTTGGAAGGGACCTTGGAGGTCATCTAGTCCAACCCCCTGCTCAGGCAGGAAACCCTATACCATTTCAGACAAATGGCTGTCCAGTCTCTTCTTAAAAACTTCCAGTGTTGGAGCATTTACCGCTTCTGGAGGCAGGTTGTTCCATTGGTTAATTGTTCTAACTGTCAGGAAGTTTCTCCTTAGTTCTAAGTTGCTTCTCTCCTTGATTAGTTTCCATCCGTTGCTTCTTGTCCTGCCTTCAGGTGCCTTGGAAAATAGCTTGACTCCCTCTTCTTTGTGGCAGCCCCTGAGATATTGGAACACTGCTATCATGTCCCCCCTCGTCCTTCTCTTCATTAAACTAGACATAACCAATTCCAGCAGCCTTTCCTTATATGTTTTAGCCTCCAGTCCTCTAATCATCTTTGTTGCTCTTCTCTGTACTCTTTCTAGAGTCTCAACATCTTTTTTACATCGTGGTGACCAAAACTGGATGCAGTATTCCAAGTGTGGCCTTACCAAGGCATTGTAAAGTGGTATTAATACTTCACGTGATCTTGATTCTATCCCTCTGTTAATACAGCCCAGCACTGTGTTGGCCTTTTTGGCAGCTACAGCACACTGCTGGCTCATATTTAAGTGATTGTCCACTAGGACTCCGAGGTCCCTCTCACAGTTACTACTATTGAGCAAGGTACCCCCTATACTATACCTGTACATTTGGTTTTTCTTGCCTAAATGTAGAACCTTACTTTTTTCACCATTGAATTTCATTTTGTTAGATAGCGCCCAGTGTTCTCCTCTCTTCCAGACTTTTTATTTATTTTTCTTTTTTCTTTGGTTTTTATATTTGTTTTATCTGTTTAATATAATTCTTAATAAAAACTATTGAAAAAAATAAAGTCAGATTCCAAAGGGAAGTTAGAAACAAGCAAGAGCAGTTTGACAGTGGAATCCACTTCATAGGAAGGTGGTAACCTTCCCTTTACTCAGGGTGTTCAATTGAAAGCCTAACAACCATCTCACAGAAATATTTTAACTTGGATTCTTGCACATTAACAGAGAATTGATCTTGGTCTAAATGGTATTTTCTACCTCTATGATTCTGTGTTCCTTGAACCATATATATTTGTATTACCTCTGAGAAAAAATGGAAATTAAAAATATTTGGCAGGATTTGTATTTACTTGCAGAAACAAAATTAAGTTCTCTGCAGGTAGGCTCATAAAGAACTCGTGGGATTTACAGAACATTTTTTAAATGACTGCCTTAAATGTTTGATGCTTTTCTGATATCAAGAGAATATCATTTGATTAATTTTAATTATTGTTTTTTCTTTCCATAAAACATTCTGCCTAGCAATAAATGCTGCAATTAGTATACATATTTGTTACATGATACAGGAAAATTAGTTCATGGAGTAACAATGCTAGGAAGTATCCCAGCATTAACATCATTCACAATTTACTGTTATATAAGCAAATAAACAATATGGCCAAGAACATTTGCATTTTATTGTAAAAACATGTTGCATATGTATTTATCTACTGCAGAGGCTACCAACAAACTCAATGACATATTGAGAATCTCTCATAAAGAGGGAACACCACTCTTTATGGTGTAGATTACATGTTTTCCCTGAAGAAGTGCCCTAGTATAATTCTTGGGATCTCCAGTCAGTGAAAAAGACTTCGTTGGTCTATTTTCCCAGAAAACTAAATATTCAAAGGTTGGACCAGGAACTTTATTCATAAGAAGTATTCTTACGTTAATAGGTGTCAAACAGAGATTCAAGGCTTTATGAATTTTGCTATGCAGTCTAATTTGTAGGTCTGTAAGGGCTAGAGCAGGAAATCAGAAGCAAAAGGCCTGAAACTAATCTTGTCTATTACAATAACAATGCATATGCATTAAGTACTTCTTTTGCTAAGAAACATGGCTTTTAGTTATGACTAAAGGGGGAAGAAAGAAATATAAGAACTATAGTCTGTTCACAGCTTCTTATATTCTCTTATATTGCCTGATCCTATTCCCTGAAATAAGCTAAAACTGATCTGCTCTTAAGTGCCTTTAAGAAAAAATAATGGCTGAAGGAAAGTCCTAATTAGGACATAGTTTTAACATAATTCCACCAACTATAGAACAACCTCAGTTCTGCCACTAAGTAAAGATTTATTTCTTTTCTTTTTGGATTTCTATTTCACGCTTGGATGCAATTATTATCTGTATCTGTGCTTCTTCCCCTGAAGAGTTCATTTTATATTTTATTTATAAGAAATCTTTTGTTAAAAAAAACCTGATGAGGCCTTTGCAATAAAAAAATTAGCTAACATTAATTCATAAATAATTTATTTTGATAACAACTTGAGTTTTACTTGTAGCGCTAATTGAGCAAGGACTAAGAACAGCTCCTAATCAGCCAGCAGATGCTGAAGAAATTAAAAGAAAAAAGTTAAAAAAGGGAAATGGTTTAGACATTGAGAACTGAAATGGGAAAGAAGCATCCCTTCCACTTATACCATGGCTTCTCCTCTTCATTTACTGTCCTAATGGCAATGGTTTGGCATGCTGAAGGCTACAAGGAAATAAAGGGAAAGACATCATTTGATTATTATTCTTAGAATACAAGCCAGTAAGTCTTTTACAAATAATAGCAATAGCACTTAGACTTATATACCTCATCATAGTGTTTTCAGCCCTCTCTAAGTGGTTTACAAAGTCAGCACATTGCCCCCAACAATCTGGGACCTCATTTTACCAACCTCAGGAAGATGGAAGACTGAATCAACCTTGAGCCGGTAAGAATTGAACTGCTGGCTGTGGGCAAAGTCAGCCTGCAATACTATTCTAAGCACAAAAGTATAAAAGTTCTTTGCTGATGCTCACTATCATTATGGGCTAATTAAATGCATGGACAATACATTCTACATCTGGTGCAGAAACTGAACAATTCAGAAGGGCAATGAAATAAATATTATGCAATACAAGCAAATGCCCACTCCTCTCTTTCTAGCTTGTTTTTTGTAGGGCAATTCCTCTGAAATTGTTGCACACTGACTTTTTAAAATGATCTCTGAGGTGATGTTGGAGGAGGAGGAGGAGGAGGAGGAGGAGAAATAACAGAATAACAACAAGGAGTGAAGATGCCAAGGAATGATGACAAACACTTGAGAAAGACTTGGCAAGCTCTGGAGAACTTGGCAACAGCACATAATGCAGCAGGGAGCCAAAGATGGCAGTTTTAGTGGGCCAGTGAAGTTAAAAGCCTGAAAAAGACCTGGGAAAGCTAGACTCTCTTTCCAAGACAGCCAAGTGTAGGGAAATCCAGACATTGACAATAGGATGGCCCAGGATACTGAGACAGAGAAACAAAGTGATCTAAGCACTCAATGCCAGGCTAGAACATCAGCCTAGCTGGCAGAAGGGTCTGCTAAATCTTCAAATCGTCACTCTTTTCAGCCAACAGCAGGCCAAGGCATGGCACCAGACCAGGACAGCAGCAGCCAATAAAAAGGAAGCTATAAAGAACAGCAGCACAGTTCTGGCAATATAGTCTGAGCCACAAAACTTACTGCAAGCATCTGTGTGCACAATGCAGACGGATAAAATAAGAATGTAGAAAGAGAATATAGATATATGGTATAATATAGTAATATAGTTTATAAATGTAAGAAATATGACTAAAGAGATAGTAAGGTAGAATAGGTTAACTTAAAATTAAGGTGACCAACTTTTTTACAATGAGAAGGAGGACACAAATAAATTGAAGAAAAAAAGTGAGTCTAATGCGTGCGTGTGTACCGTGTCGTGTTTTGGTAAGAAGTAAACAAAGCCACTTGTGTGCGACGCACTCTTGCATGCGGTGCACTCTCTCAAAACAATTCTCCTGTGCGGAGCGCATGCGTCTCATAATCGCGTCTCGCCACACTGTACCGAGCCTTGACGAATCGTCATGTCAAATACAAATACGTCACATCACACGCAACGGATCGGATCGGCATCGATCGAATACGGAGATTTACAGATTAGTCTTCAAATATCGAAAAGGAGGACATGTAAGAGGACACTTTTCGAGAGAGGACAGAACTTACAAAAGAAGGACTGTCCTCCCTAAAGGAGGACGATTGGTCACCTTATTAAAATAAAACTATAGAAACCAGAATGTTTCTATAAAATATGCAAATAATAGAAAAGAATAAGATGGAAAGTAGAACATGAAGCATAAGGGTGCAGAAATTAAAGGAATGAAATAGTAGGGATAAAATATACAGCACTTAAAAGATAGGTTACGAAGTTATACGTGTAAAAAAATAAGATATCTACAAAATGTATTTTTGCAGCAAAATCTTTACTTTGCACAAAATATTTTGTAATAAAATCCCCTAGGAACACTCAAATGCTTCTTATCTGAAGCTTGAAGGAGCTTCCCTGAGGAAACAGGCAATTAACTGTAGCCCCCATCCCACTCAATTACAACTTATAGTAAAAACAGATGTCTGAATTAAATATTATGTCCTTTCCTTTTACTGTTCTTCAGATATGCATCCAGAATCATAGAAGAGCATTGAAGTGCAGGTACTTGCCTGTTTAAGAATTAAAAACTTTCTTCTTTAGAAATTTTCTTTAAAACAAGGAAACAAGGACAGCAAATACCAAAAGCTGTTCAGAGCCCAAGGAAGTAGTTATCAAAATGAAATTTATGTGCTGTAAACTGCTCACAGTTCCATCCATCAAGTGTGAAATTAGCAACTGAGAAAAGATTTCACAGGAACTTAATCTGAGTGCCGGGTTGCTGCAAAAGGATTTGCAGTTTTCATCCCTGTGCCAAATATTTTCTATCTTTGAGTCTTGGAGTTATTCATACAAGAAAACAGATAAAAATATACTGAAAATATATAACTTTCCATTCCCCAGTCTAATATATTAGATAAGGCCAGATCATATCTGAAAAAAGTGCTTGTGAAAAATATTTGCTGTTTAGTAAAATCTTCTGATATCACTGCCGTTTCAAAAAAACAAACAAACCCAAAACTCAGCTTTAAGAAAAGGAAAATATTTCTGTTGTACAAATTATGCACAAACACAAGAAGCAACTCAGCCATAACTGCACAATATTTATTCATTATGCTGTTTTGTATCCCAAGATAATGTTTTGTGTATGTCAACCTTGGCATCAGCACGTAATAAAGATATTAGAATGTAAATGATATATTTATGGAAGTATCAAATTATTAAAATACTGCTAATTTAACTAATAGACTTTATAGGCAGATATGGAGGTATGAAATCTATAATGACTACAAAATCTAACAAATACAAAAAAAGTTTTATGATACACATTAAGAACATTATGGCTTTCCTCTTACTGTTCCCAAGAAGAAAGCAAACATAAAAAGTACAACAGAACAGAAGCATGTTGGCTTCTACTTTCACATAATTAAATCAGATTTCTTTAAGGATAAGGTAATTTTCTTAGCAATCAGATATATAATTATATCTGCTTTCTGCATAAACATAATATTGCTTCAAATAATATGATAAGTCCTCCCCTACAAAGAGAATTTTTTTTACTAGATATGCACACAGTTATGTTAGTTGTGACTCACCTTCGCTGCTTCATTAGTAAAATTGCCAACTGTGTGTTTTTCCAAAATACAAATTTGCATTTGCTGGGAGAGCAATCTGATCATATACAAATCCAACTTCTAATGAATTGACTCTACGACTGGAATGTTTAACCCAGATTATGTTGATGTGACTATATTTTGGCACCTATTTTAAGAGATTTGTAGTCATGCTAGTCACTAATTTTGCAGGCAACATTTGTTTATACAAATAGACAAAACAGTTTTTATGCTACTTTAAAGACTAATATATACCACAAAATTCTATCTTTTTATACAAATATTTAACATGATTACGTCTCTGGAAATCTACATAGTATATCAGAAGACTAGTTTCTAGTCCATAGAAACTACTTCTCCTCCTGCCTAAAAGTTGCTATAATTTTATTGGCATTCTGGCCTTGATCCCACTAGAACTGGCAATGTACACAGCCCAACATTTATATACAAAAGCACAATATTGCAATTTTGATGTTTCATGGGCATTCTATAAAGTTGAAATTTATCTCCCTTGTACTTTTAGTAGGTCTGCAACACAGCTTGGTTAAAAAAACCCCTACTCTATTATGCAACAGACCTTTCCAAAGGATTAGTGTGATGTGCAAATCCTCTTCAAGGCATCTCATTTTGACTCCTATTTATACAAACAGAAGGCCCCACAGGCATATTATTAGTGGTGTTCCAGTCATCAATTGCCTATGAAACAGGGAATAATGCAATTTTAAATTCACTGTTCCCCCACAGAAACCTACTATTTCTGCTAGAGAGCCCTATGATGACAATGGTTAAATAAATAATGGCTCAACACTCACACCTCACTTTAGGATGGTAAAATCCAACCACTTATATTCCGTTCGAAAGGAAACAAAATCAGCATCATTTTACGATGATGTGGGGTGGGAATAAGATGGTGCCTTCAATTCAACCATCTAGTTGTAATATACTTTTTAACAACCCTTTATTCAGGGTTGTTACTTTAGAAGCTAAAGGTGGCTGTTCTGTATGAATCTAAAGAAGGACTGAACATTTGCAAGGTCTCCATCACTAAAACCAGCACAAAAAGCATGCATAAAGGAATTACAATCTGTAATTGCAGTCTTCTTAGTCAGACTCCCTACCTCTCCATACACATTTGGAGGTGAAAAGAGGAAAGGAGACCTAAGAGGACCACTACCAAGTATGAAATCCTGTTAAACCTCTAACAATACCAAAACTAACAGACCCTGACACAATAAGCTGATAAACTGGAACAGGGGTAGGGGTTGGGTAAGAATTAGCTGCACTGCAGGCAATGGGATTTTGCAGACCACAAACTGCCAGGAACTCCTGTTTTAAAGTCTGTGGCAACTCATGATATATTTTTTTTTAAAAAATAAAATCTGCTTGGATTTGGGTGATTAATATCACTAACAAATAACTGGGGAAATTAAAAGAGAGTTAAACATATAACATTATTTTTAGCCCGAAGATTTTAATCTCACATATGCAATATAAGGCTGCAATTAATAAGCCACATGTAGATTGCAGTGCACTGTAATTTTTAATTTATAAACATTATGCATAGACAGAATTTATATATAGCTACTTCCTAAATCATCCTTCTACAACCTGGGGACCTTCAGATGAGTGGGGTTGTACATCAGTAAGGGAAAAAATGTTCCAAGGTAACTTTGATGTATTTCATCCAAAAATGTTAGAATCTACAAGCAACAAGTACAGCAAGGAGTATTATACTTAATCCCATTACAAGGTCCAAGAGAATCCTTGCTTCAAACTGGGGGAGGAGAAATCATGCCCAAGCAGTCTTTATTTTGTCCTTTGTAGCACAAGCAATCTGGCCATGGCTTTCAGTTTCATTTAAATGAAATTAAGTTATCAAATTCAGAACAAGGCAAGACCTAATTCCACGACTTTGAATCTTTGGTAGTTCCAGTCCAATAACCATAACTTCCCACATAGATTTCCAGGCTGAACTGCAGTTTGCTCATGCCTATAGATCTAAACATTTAAAAAAAGCTGTATTTCCCATATTTAAGGGAAAACACAAACGTATTTGCTGAAAATCACTAAAGAGGCTTTCCATTTATAAAATACATCAAATATGAAAAACACAATATTGTGTCATATCAGACTTTTTTTTTCTTACTGTGCATACCAGATATGGCATCAAACAATTGTAAAATAGGAGGCATGTATCATCCTGACAGATCTGATGCATGGTATCCAAGAGACATTAACATGCTGATAAGTTACTTGCTGCCCTGCTGTGAGAACTGGTTGCTGCATTTAATTCTTTGGGTGAAGGCAAACTAAATTAAAACTGTGGTGACCTATATTGTGCTTTAGCTAATGACCCAGTTAACCTCTGGTTAATTTTTTGTCTTCTGGTGTCCTGGGAACAGGGAAATGTTTATTTCGGTGGTGACAAACCTTTAGAAAAGAACCACTGCCTTTTTTTTTTTATTCTGAAGCTCTATGTTTTAATAGAAATTAGCTAATGAACCATGGGGGCTCTGAAGAAGTTGTTGAATGCCAATGAGAAGCTTTCTGTCTGTTCTCCTCCATCCTAATTTACATGACTTAAGCTTCTTCCTTTAATTTTTTTTAAATTGTCCTTTTTTTTCTTGGCTATTGATCTATCTCCTGGGGAGGAAGGAAACCATTTGTTTAGTGGAGGGCATTTCTTTTTGCAGCTTTTCTTCTACTTTCCTTGTTTTGTAATACAAATTAATACCAAAGACACATAGATGTTGGCAGGCAAGATGCAGACGTAATGTTGCTTTTTCTTCCCAACATAGCTGTTATGAAAACAAATGGGAATCTAATTGTAAAATAATAATGTTGCCCTTGGTAGAATGAAGGTCTGATTAGCCAAAAGAAATGTAAACCTCCAGCGGGAATAGGAAATTGCTTCCAGTGAGGCGATACACGTTGCTAGAGTATCCTTCAGGAAAGGGACGTACATCTGATAACAGACAAAGCAAAGGACAGGAGAAGGGTAGTCTTGTGAGTTAAACAATGTTTTGCTTTTCATAGCCTTGGTAGTGGGGTTTCCAGAGTTGGGTGCACTGAAAACTGTACACTCCCAAAATTATATCCCCAAAATTCAATTTCCTTATTTTATCCTCTTGGTATATCTATTTAACGTGTGGCTGTCGAACTCATATGCACGGCTCTGGGCATCCAACAGTTAAAATCAGAATAAAAACATACTAAGCAACCAACATTAAAACCAGCTAAAGTAATATAAAATAATATACTCATTTAATACAAGCATGACCGAAAATAGGCTCATACATGCTTCCTATGGTTTTCTCCACTGTTTCTCCAGCACTTTGTATCTTTGCTATATCACATCCTTTTTCTAAGCATTCCTGTCACAGATACTCACTCTTTTCCCCATTCACTCACATTAATTTTTTATCTCTGCTCTCTCTTCCACCCCCCTTTCTATTTTCATCTGTGGTCTTACCTACATCAAGCTCACATTCTTCCCTTCCACTCACTCCCAACATTCTCTTTCTTTTTCATTCTTTTTCTCCCCCCAGCACTTCTTCCCTGCTGATTCTCTTGCCTACATTTTAGGAAGAAACTGTGTTTTTAAATCTTATATATGAGTTCAGAGTGAATCAAGCCAATTATTTAATTCTTCCTCAGTGTCTATTAACTGATCTAGAAGTCATCTGGAGAAATTACAATCTCAACTTCTATGGATCCTCATTCTTTAGTAAATAAAAATTGTTGGGAAGAACACATATAATTAACTTAGTACTGCACAGATTACCTGTATATGATTTCAATATTTCCCTATTTCATGTGTCTCATTAAATTTTGTAGTTCTAAATATCTACTATTGTCTATTTTCCATTTATATTGGTGTATATCAGTGGTGGCGAACCTATGGAACAGGTGCCAGAGGCGGCACTCAGAGCCCTCTCTGTGGGCACGTGCGCCGTCGCCCCAGTCCTAGGCCTTCAGCTGGGTTTTATAAAACTTTTTCGCTTTAGGCCTCCGCCGTCGTGTGCAAAAAAAAAGGTTCAATCAGTCAATTTCAACTTCTCGCGGTGAAAAAAAAAGATCTTGCAAAATTGGAATTGATTGATTGAACTTTTTAGTCCCACCCAGTCTGCCATTACCACCGCAGCCACGCCCACCCAATGGGCCATGCCCACCCAATGGGCCACACCCACCCGGCACTCGACGATGCATAAGTGGGTTTTGGGTTTCAGTTTGGGCACTCAGTCTCTAAAAGGTTCGCCATCACTGATGTATATAGTATATCAATAAAACAACACAACAATTAAAACACTTTAAATGGTGCTAATATTAAAAATATAAAGTGATTCAACTGAATTTTTCAAGAGTGGTCTACGGTGTCACTGAAAACATGCTTCAGAATTACTATATTCAAAAACAGTCTTGATGCAATGATTATTCATGATTGATTTCAGTCTCTCATGTGTGCTCTCTATATCTGTCTCTGCGTCATTTCAAGTGCATTTTCAATTTATCTAATAAATTGTGTTTATGGATCATTTACAAAAAGTGCCCTTTAAAAGTTGAATTGCTCCTTTGGGCATGGAAGATGCTGTAGAGATCAACCAATCAATCCCACGTATAATGAACCTTTGCTAGAAACATACAGAATTTGTTTCTTCTAAATTTAGTACTCCATGTCCATTTGACCAAAATTATATGATAGGTGGATCATTTCAGGTCAATATTCTTAAAAACGTTTTACAAATATTACAACAAAGTCTAACCAATTTATATTAATCTTTAATAATACTTTTACTCTAGTTATTTAAAGATTTCATGACTAGTAAAAGTCTTTTGAAATGACTTTCGTCGAGAATAAACAGTAATATCTGTGATTAGATATTACTGACTCTTGCAGAGGATAAATTGTAGAATGTAGTCCCCACAGTTTGACGCAATGTCATGTGACGTGTCGCGACATATTGCGACTTTTTTCCCATTGCTAGCAATGGGGTGGATGCAGTTTCGGCATGACGCATTCGGCCTGCGGGCCGGCAGTTTGGCACCCCTATCTTACAAGAAGCCACAGGATAAGACCATCTGATGGTTTGAAGTAAAATATTGTCAATATGCTCCAGGCCACCTGATGACGCTTTGGGGGTTCTTTCTTAGTGTCTGGAGGCTGTAGAGGCCTGGATGAGGATCAACAGGTTTCAGTTCAAACTAAGCAAGACCAAGGAGTTTCCTGGTTCTGGGGATCTTCCATTTTTGGTTCTGACATGCTCCAATGTACAATGTTGGGGTCTTTCCCACAGCTTGAACAGCCGTAATTAGGAGAGTCTTTGCCCAGCTTAGTCTTGACCAGGGAGATCATTCCATGGGCTTGTGACCTTGAGATTGATCTACTACAATATGCTTTATGGGGCTGTCCCTGAAGAATATTTGAAAGTTCAACTGGTGAAAAATATGGTGGCACAGGCAGTTACTGGTGCCAGTTACTCGGCGCATAATGATATCACAACTGCCCAAGATGCACTGGCTTCTAGTGTGCTTCTCGGTGTAATTCAAGCTGCTTGTTGTCACGTTTAAAGCCCTTTGTGACTTAGGACCATCTCTATCCAATTATTTCTACCTGTTCTATCTGATCTGGTAGGAAGGGTATGCTCCAGATACCATTAGCTAAGGAGTTCACATGGTAGCATCCAGAAGGAGAGCCTTTTCTGCTGTGGCACTTTGGAACATGATTCCCCCTGAAATCAGATTGGCCCCATCCTTGTTGGCTTCTCAAAAGTGTTGAAAACTTGTCTTTGTGCTTGAGCCTGGGGCCCTGGCCATGAGACTCCATTTTCTGGTTACATGGATGATAGGTTAAATCAAACCTGGTTACTATGTGCTTTTATTTTTATGTTATGTACTTTGCATTTTTATTTGTTTTATTATAAGTTGCCTATAGTCATGTAAAAATAAAACAGGCAGCTATATACAATAAATCAAGAAATAAATTAATAAATAAATGTCCATTCTTTGAGCAACTGCAGGGTTTTTTCATTGTCTTTAATTATAATTTCAGAGATACATTGATTAATCATGGGCTCAGCTGAGGAATATTATTTTATAGTTATTGTTTTATTTGTAGCAATAAACAATTCATTTATTATGTAACAAAGATTCCAATATAAAAAGCATATGTTGGTTATCAAAATAAAATATATTCCAGAACATAAAATAATTTTTTATTGTTATGGCAAAAGCTAGAAACGTAAGATGTAACACAAAATTGCAAATAATAACAAGATCATACAAAATTACATAAAAGCATTACAATGGTTAATACATAACTACAGTAGATTATAACTATGGCAGTAATTGATGCCTCATTTTCACTGCCACTGCAGGTTATTTTGCTACCATCTGAATTAAGGAAGGTTTAACATCCCAAAAATAGTCATATAGAAATTATCTGTTTCCCCAGGCTATTGCTGAAGGAGAAGTAGAATCCTATATACATCTTTGAGATAGCTCTGCAAAAGCTATAGCACATGTTGGGCTGTCTCAATATCTCCTGTTCAAGGACAGACATATGTCTCCAATGGGTTCTAAAGAGTATCTTCACTGCAGTACAATAATGTTGAAGGGAGTATATTATACTTAACCTAGACGAAAGCTTTTCCTTAGTTTGGAAGTGTCAGTAGAGAGAGCTAATTAGCCACTCCTCAGGTACCTTTTGTCAACCAGGTCCTCCTTTTCTGTGGTGAGCTATTTATCTCCATCTGAATGTCAGTATCATTTAGTCTCTATAGAAGTATATCTTTGGCACTCTCATAACCCAAGGATCTAATGTATTCTTCTGGTAACCATATTGTCTTCATTTTTTATTCAATAAGATTATTTCAGCATCAACCATTATAACTAGAAGGAGCCCCACAGGGAAGAAATTGAGCTTTAAGTTCTTTAAACAATAATTTACTATTAATCCCCATGCTCTGATCTTAATTGTGGGCATCCCCATTCCAACCTCTACGGAGGGCAATGGCTTTAAGAGTGGCAATGTTCTATTGACTAGGGCCGTGGTTTCCAAGCATCCCTAGAACGCTTCTAATATATTCTCCCAC
>NW_015387129.1:9918-13198 GCF_001527695.2 Protobothrops mucrosquamatus | reverse complement strand
TAAAAGAAAAGTGAAGATGCCAGTTTTCTTGATGCTGAAACAAGGTGAAATAAAGAATGGCTGTACGTTAAGAAATTGCCCAAAGTGCAAGAAATTCATTATTAATGAATCTATTTCTGAATTAGTAAGACTTATTTCTATGTAATGGAAAAAACATTCTATAAATGCAAGACATTGTGGGGAAGCTAGGAGAAAAAATGAGAAAATAAACATAAACAACCAAGAAATAGAAGGTAAATAAGTTGGCAGTTTATATGGTAAATGACAACTTAGCCTAGGTGACAAGAAACCTGAGAAGAAACATTTCAAATCTTTCAAAAAGTTAATGAACTTAATTAACTTACTACAAATCAGGGTGGGAAATTTCTTTTACAGTTTCTAAGATGTACTTATATCAGGTTAGATTAAAAGCAGTTTACTAAAATTTGCATAGCTTGTGCTTCCTTGAATTTCCTCAATGGTGTAGGGCTTGACAATAGCATTATCTGTAGCTCCGGAAACCATCAGGTCTTAAACTATATTATATAGCCAGCCTTAACTGCTGGATTCCTCTCTTTCAGAGCTCTAGAAGGGGATTGAATCTTTTCCTGACAAGTGAAGTTTGCAAAATGCCTTCCCAATCTACATATATAGCATATCACGGTTGATTCAGAGCAAGGAAGTTTAGCAGGATACCCTCATACAAAATGACCTAAAGTCTTGCAGTACAATACAAATGAAGACCTTCTGAGCAATGGCGTTATTTTTTTGCAGTTATCTATGGGATATTATAGAAGGGGCACAGTGACCTAGCAGTTAAGAAGCTGGGCTTGTCAACCAGAACACTGGCACTTCAAGACCCAAGTACTGTGTTACGGGGTGAGCTCCCACTTTTGCCCAGGGCTCCTGCCAACCTAGCAGTTCAAAAGCATGCAAATGCCAGTAGATAAATAAGTACCCCTTCAGTGGGAGGAAACAACACTCCGTGCACCTTGGTATATAGTCATGCCAGCCACATGACCATAGAAGCGTGTTTGGACAATACTGGCTCCCACAGCTAGGAAACATACCGCTCCCTAGAGTCGGACACAACTGGGCAGGGAAACCCTTTACCTTTTTATGGGATAAAAGGATCTTCTGAAGATTCTGCTGAGTAGACAGAGAAGAAATGAGAAAAAGTAATTGTGTCTTTCCATAGCATGCCTCAGTTGTTTGAGTCTTTTGTTGTCTGATTAGATGGATTATCAAAAGCAGTTTTCAGCCTGGTCATAAGGTTAACATTAGAGAGTCCAAATGGTGGTCTTCCCAGGTCCAGTCAAAAATTTAGATCTAAATCCTACCCTGTGGGACAGTGGTCCCCAATCTTTCTGGCACCAGTGATTGGTTTCAGAAGAAAATTTGTCTTCCACAGATGGGGGGAAGGAGGGAGAATGGTTTCACACGCAACCTAGATCCCATGCATGTGCAGATGAAGCTTCACTCACTTACCCACTGCTTTGTATAGCCAGTACCAGTCCACAGCCTGGGGTTTAGGGACACCTGCTGTGGGAAATTCCACATATGATGGAGCTGCTGGTTCAGGGTAAATGACTGAGATCTTATTTCTCTCTGGATATTTACCCAGCAAGGAATCCAGAGATCAAAGCAATATAGTCACAAAAATGCCAGGCAATTGCTAGATTTGTCCTATGTCTTATATTAGTTGGTTCATAGTTGGAGTCAAGAGGTCAAGAGGTCAATCTGAGTTACACAAGCACAGCATTACTGACCATTTCAGCAGCTACTAATATGGCAAGAAGCAGTGAAATAAAACCTGCCTTCCATATAATAGAAATAAAGAAGTTCCAGTGACTGCTATGTATGATAGCCAGTTTGGTTGAGTGGTTAGAGTACCAGGCTAGAAACTAGAAGGCTGTGAATTCTAGTCCTGCCTTAGGCATGAAAGCCAGCTGGATGATTTGGGGCCAGTCCCACTCCCTCAGACCAACTCAGTTCATAGGGTTTTTATTATGGGTAAATAAGGATGGAGTACTAGGTATGTTTGCTGCCTATTTTCATTATAAAAATAATAAGATAAAAATAAAAATAATAAACAAACAAACTCTGTAATACAATCACTGTTCAGTTTCTTGAGCTTCTTTCTCCTGCCCATTTTACAAGAAGGGATAAAAGAAATTCTATTTTGTGCAGAAGATGCAGTTTTGATCTGTTCCTTGTTTAGGAATACCCAATATTGGCCTGATCTAGTATCAGCTTGCTTACTTTTTACCACATGAGAACATATTTTCACAATCGTCAACTGTAGGCATTTCAACTGAAATAATTCCTGTTATAAATATTATTTAAGGGCAAAAATCTCCCCAAGGTGATACACATATAGTGAAAGAAACAGGACATTAATAAAACCACCCACTCCAAAAGACCTTTCTCAAACTCTAATCTCTACCTTCCAGCTGGAACACCAAATAAATGAGTCTTTAGGGTTTATTAAAAGCCCACATGATAAAGTGTAGAGGTTGTTATTTGTAACCTTAGTGTCAAACTCCATCTGTTTGATATGTTCACAAGCTGCATATTCTGCTGAATGTCTGCTACCAATTAAATCAATCTACGTAATATTAATTATGTTTGTGATATGACCTAAATACAAAAAAACCCCCCTACAAACTGTTTCCTTATTTCTACAATGGTAAAAGAAAGGTTAATACAAGGTATGTGTGCGTGTGTCTATAATTCTACTAATCTTTAATAAGTAATTTTGTAGATAAAATCCATCAATTTTCCACCCGTTGTAGCTATGCAAATACATGTAAGGAAGGAATATGGTATCGGCTGCTTACTCACAATCAATTTTTGACAGATAAAATGTCAGCTATAATGTCTGTACTATCCATTCTGCAAGTTGATGGGTTATCTACTCTTCTATTCTTGGTTTTTATTTTTGCTAGAGTTGAAAAGAAAATCAACAATAGAAACAAAAGAAAAAAAATCGCTACAAAAGGTAAAAGCATAGTGAAGAGATTATGGCACAGGTCAATACCAAATGCTAGTATTTCAGATGAACTTAGAGTGATATTTTGATGTGAACCTATTTCATATTTTGAATCAATATACAAATTGAAATTCACTAATCTTCAAAATAAACATTGCTATCAATTTTGCAGTGCAGTTCTTTGTACAATTGTTATTAAGCGAAATCTTGCTTCTTAGTGAAAATAATGCACTCAAATGCATGGTACTAAGGCAAATTTGTTTAATAAAACTTGTACAAGAGGCAAATTTGTAGTAAAGATGGTCAAGT
>NW_015387129.1:0-9324 GCF_001527695.2 Protobothrops mucrosquamatus | reverse complement strand
GCAATACTGATTAAAAACACATTCATAAATACTCAATTTCAAGTAACAATGCAAAATCCAAGCTGACAGTATCTTCTAAAGAGCATTGCAACCCGTTAGCATGAAACAAAGATTTTCAATTAATCACTGTTTTCACTAATCTGATTCTGAATCAGACTCAGAAAAAACAATGCATCCTCATTATACAAATTGCTTAAAATATTTTATGTAATTCTGGGAACACATAACAAGGCTTTTCATCCATCTGGACATGTTAATAATCTTCAGAAAGATATAAATAGATAGGATGCTTACTCAGAACACTGGCATTGCAAATAAAACTATTTTAGTGCAAAAAAGAACAAACTTGGTCTTCTAAGGATGGTTTTCAAGAGAACAAATTCCAATTCAGAGAAATATACATAGGGTTAAATCTATCTAGTCTGTTAGAACCAAAATGATTTTGAATGACTTTTATTATAGACAAAAGTACTAACTTTCAGAGACTCCACCTACATAAAAATATTTGACCTTTAAACAGGTGTTATGAATTTCTAACACTGATCATCTCTCTGAAAACAGTGAATTATTTCTATATAGAACTAAATTTTTATCTTTAGTTTTCTACAGACCGTACAAACTTGTATCATTAAATTTATGAAGCTGCTGAATCCATATACTCCATGGAGTATATGGCAAAGTTGCACCATTATCTCTAACCTGACAACTGAATCTCTTTTACAAGTATACCATTAATGGAATAAGAATTTCCATTTTCATGAAAAAAGAGTGAAAATCCTTGTGAATACAAATGAATTTGTTGCTGAGAAATCAAGGCTCTGCATTACATGCTAAACTATGTTCAGCTGCCATCAACTGCTTGGGTATAAATTTCAATTATGTGCACCTTGTCACATAATGGAAATTTGAGAAATCAAATCCTATCAGCACTCTTCTTCATTCAAAGAGATCTGATACTTAGCCTCAAACCTGGATAGGCCTACAAATACTTAGGGAACATCATGTGTCTTCAGATTAGTTAGACATCCAAAATCACTGTCCAAACTATGCAGGTATTGGAAAGATTGATACGCCATTTCTACTGGTATTTTCAATATTGTTCAACTCTCAATAGACTTTAGCCACACAGCATAGCAGTCTAATAAACAGCCTTATATAGATGGAACAGACAGCTATATTAAGAAGGTATCTTAGTGTTTCTTGGTTTAGAGAGTTTTATTAGTTTATGTTATAACATACAAAAAAATACAAAAGCAAAAGTAGGAAAAATAGAGAAAGGAAAAGGGAAGGAAAAAATGAAGAAAAGAAGGGGATAAAGGGGTATCTCACTGTCTCTTGATGAGCTACTAATAACATTCCTTGTTACCAGAAATGACAAGGAAGACAAGATTTCCCAAACTAGGTGACACAGGAGACACTGTGATAAACACTCCTATGTTCTTCCTCCTCTGACCAGATGATACAGGAAATCCATTATCTAAGCAATGCTGGTTTGAAACAATTTGAAGGGATCCTTTTTGAGAGAAGCTGACCAAATACTTATGTAGAACCCTAGAAAATGAATTCATCCATAAAAGTGGTGGCTTTACTTCTCCTTTTACTCACAATCCCAGCTAACAAATGCATCAACTAACAATGAGCTTGAGATGAAAATGAATGTCTAGCATCCATGAAAACTAAACAAAGCTAGACTTATTCATTTGTAAATCAGGGAAGTCTCTTTCAGGATTGGCCCTGAAAAAGTCAGTTAAGTGAAATAGGTCTCAGATGTGGATGCAACAACTTTACAGGAGCTTCCTGTAAAGCAGAGGTCCCCAACCTTTTGGGCACCAGGGACTGGTTACATGAAGAGAGGTTTTTCGTCGGAGCAAAGGGGTCCTGGTTTTGTGTGGTGCCTGCATCCTGTGGATGGGACTTTCCTTGTTTGTGTGGACCGGTTGCTGGCATGCCGCGGTCCGGTACTAGTCCACAGACTGGGGATTGGAAACCCCTGCTGTAAAGCATCCTCCTTATAATAATTGCTATTACATATTTTACTTCATTTTTTAAAAAAGCTATTATGTATTAGCTTTACTTTACTCAGTGTGCACTGAATCCAGCTGCAATGTATTTGATGAACTATGTATACAGGCCAGATGTAGCTAAGCAACTTTTATAAAAATATATTTCAGGCCAGATGTATCCCTAGCTAAGAAAATTTAAAAAAATTCAGAAGTACATAAGTGTCTACCTATACATACAGAGTTTTATGGAAGTCTCCAAATTTGGAAAAGAGGAATAATTCACTTCTTCTGTGGTCTGCTTCGATTTTATACTGTGGGAGAACAATATATCATACATTACTGACATGTTCCTAGGCAAAAATCCAAAGAAAAGTTGAACAGATGCCACAGTTGGCTAGCAATGAATTCAAAATAGTTAATTGTATTAGTTTTCTGCTCAAACATCAATATGCAATACAGTAAGATATTATTATTATTACCTATTCACAACAATGTGAAGTTACAGCTGTCAGTTCTTTAGCCTGTGTTGGCCTTCATACACATTGAGTTCTTCCCAAGAACATGATGTTGTAATGTATCCGCATAGTTTACATGCAAATCCAAGCTGTGTGATATTTTGCAATTGACAGAAGGAAATTTTGTCAATACGCAAATTTTCCAAGTGCTGTCTTTTACATACTCAGCCAATACACTCTTCTTCTTCAACAATTTGTTTGACTTGTAGTAAACAACTACCTCGATTTCTGCAGGACAGGTATAATCTATCAATAATACTATGGGAATATAATGAATCATCATAGTGAATAGTCATCAATTTTCTTGTTTTTTGATCTAAACTGTCAAATTCAGCTTGTACGTAATAAATAATTCCAGCAGTGTATTCTATCACAGGTATGGTGATATGATATTTTCACTGTTCACTTAAATTTTGTCCGTAATTCATTCATAGGGTCAAAATTTAAATAATTAAAAATGTTTTAAACAGTTTCAACAATCAATTCCCATTCACTCACTCTTATGTACCATCCCACTACTAGGCTGATCAGGCAACGGTTAGGCATTTTAGCAACAGATCAGCAACCTGGGTCAGAAATCTGACCTTCATGACTCCATCCTTCTGTCAATGCTGCTAACATCGGATGTTCTTGCTTGACAATATATGAAGAAGCAGGCATTTTCTATTTAACCTGTGTATTACTTTTAGAGTTAAAATTAGATGTTGCTGGAAGGGAGGGGAGGAAGAATGTGCTTGGGGACTAATTAGCCATAACAATATCTCAGTAGAGTATTCTTCAAGGTTAGTTGTAAAAAGAGGAGATAACTGGAGGGAAAGTTCACACTTCAAACTAATTGGAGAATGTGATTAATGACTGTTAAATGAAGGAGTGAGTTATGCCTTGTTACTGTGTGTCTGGGGGAGGAGAATTTAGATTTTGGCTTCTCTATATACATGCAGAAGCTATGTTGCAAATTAAAGATTCTTTAAGGTAAACAATGCCTCAAAATTCTTTGAAGAGCTTCTTCTTTCGGAACCATTACACTTTCTTTTATAGCATGCACAGATTCATGAACATGGCCCCTAAGTAAATCTTCTCTTCTCCAGTGGAATTTACTGTTAAGCATTTTGTCTTTAAGTGCATACTCCATTTTCTGAAGGAATGCGGTGTTATTTCTATATGCCTACTCACCTAGACGTTTTCCTGTTTCTCACTGTCTTAGAAAGATTGCTCTTCCGTTGGTGTACCTTCCCATAATCACAAATGGTATTTCAGGTCATTTATAACAAACTCAAATATCTTGATCTTTAACTGATTGATTTTTAGATTCATACCCTTCATTGCATTATACAATCTAATCTTCATTATAAATTATTTGAGTTTTCAACCAACAATATGGCATTGTCTTAATACAAAATAACATGTATAGTAAGATTCCCCTGCCAACACTCTTTATCATAAGAACTTATTTATTTTTATTCATTATCACACATATACTGCTGTTGTGTATGTGCATCCTGATCTGACACAAATAAATATTCAAGGCATTTCCATGCTAATGCTGTCATATGCTTTCCATCATTTGCTCTCCCATTGCTCCCATGGACCATATTCATGCAAACATTCCATAGTTGAAGCCTATTCACTCAGCAAACATACAAGCACAGTTCTGTATAACCTGATGAAGAACAAACATTTGGTCCATGTGCCTTTCACCAAACATAAATCATTTTCCAAATTTACTCACTGTCAACTAATTATCAGGATAAAACATCAAAATCATATTTATTTATCCATTTATTTATTAGATTTATTTGACATCCATCTCATTTCAAAGTAACTCTGGGCTTTGAGTGGCTATGTATTAGTATACTATGATTAGAATTAAGAGTGGCTATAATCTTTGCCAAGTATATAGAAGGTTGCTGGTTTAAAACCTGCCAGAAACAGTTTTAATTTCTATTTGCCTTTTAGCATAGTATGTTCATGCTACTTAGGTATATACCAGGGGTCTTCAAACTTGGCCCTTTTATGACTTGGCTGAGGAATTCTGGGAGTTGAAGTCCACAAGTCATAAAAGGGCCAAGTTTGAAGACCCTGGTATATTACAGTATTCTGACACATGCCAGGATAAACCAATATAAGTGTTTTTTTCTTAATTTATTTTATTTTAACTTAAACTATTCAAGATGCTGTTTCATTCTATTATACCTCAACTAGTCTTAATCTATTTTTAAAAGATTATGTAATATACATTGTTTTACTAAGTCTACAGTTAATGAAAGCAAAGCCTATAGTGAAACTAAATGTTTTATTACTTTAACCATAGAATTTAAAACAGTATACTTTTATGAAATTGGTTGCTAAAAGAAAGAATAACTTACTTTAAAGAAAAAGCCACATCGTTCCTTTGTTATTTCCAGAACTGTTATATGATGGACCTTAAAATAAAAGGAGAAAAAATATTTAACTATATTCTAACTATACTGTTAATAATTTTATTATTACTCTAACACCAATTTCTGTTGTTACTTATTTAATTCTGGTATTAATTTTTCCACTTTTTGAGACTGGTTTCCTGTGGTAGCAGCTAACTAAGTTTATCTGATTTTGGAAAGCAATGGAGAGTTAGTTTTGGTTAAAATTTGGATGAAAGATCATCATGAAATTATAGGATAGACTGGAAAATCTGAAAAAGATTCTAGAATAATTCAGTTGCAAACTACTTCCATTTTATTATCAATTAATCAATTTGGATATATCACAAGAAGTCAGGCTCATCTCAAAGAGAACTTGACTTTACTCTTTTCTTTTGCTGATATTGGTTTAAGAGATATATTCTTTAAAATAAATATTCAGATATGACATAAAATAAGAATTCATCAGGAATATGAAGAATGCAAGACTGCAGAAAACCCAAATTTTTACATAACATGCTTAAGAGATACAACCTTAGCATCTTTTCAGATATTGCATAAGTGAAATGGAACTACAGAAAATAGAACTTCAGTTCTCTGCCTCCATTTACTTCAATCATTTTAGATTTTTAACATTCACAAATAATGAGCAGGTGGTATTTTATAACACAAACCTCTAATGTCATATTTACTTCCAAGAATGCCTCTGAATCACAAAAAGGCTCCATAGGCATTCTTTAAAATAAAAGTGCATTGAGTTATTGGACTCCCAACTTTTTTTTTGTTTGGAAATCAGAAAAAGATGAAACCGAAGACAAGGTAGAACTCTAAGGGACAGAAGACAGCAATTTCACCCATCTGTTCCTTATATTTTGTAATTATCATTCACTCTGATAACTATACTAGGAACTCATAATTCTCCCCTAAGATGTCTATAACATGCTACCTGAATAGAAAAACACCATTCAGGAGGAAAAAAAAGACTGCACATGTGCAGAATCCTCTTTTAAATATTGGAACTATTGGAGAAGCTACATGAGGCAAGTTGCTTTATGATAGTTTTGAAGAACTACAATACTTGTCAAAGCAAAGACACGTAATTTGACTCAAATTGGATTGCTGGTCTCTTTGAAGATATAGCTTCGTAGTTTTTTTTGGCAATGATACAAAAGTCATTTGACATTATCTTATTCCAAAATTGTTTTTAAGTTCCTAGTCTAGCCTATTCGCCTTGTAATTTCCCACCCCAGTATTCACCAAGATCAACCGTGCTTAGCTTCTGAGTTCATACAAGTTTCGTCAAAACACAATCCAAAGAGTTTTCTAAAATACAGTATAAATAAAAGAGGGTATTGCTAAACCAGTTTCTCCTTATAATTGTAAATTAGTTTAAAATTAGTTAGATTTGAGTATGATGAATCAAATTATCCTACTTATAGCCTCAAAATTTAAAGACTGCTCATAACAAAAATCTGAAAGGTTTATAGAAAGTCTCAGTCATCCAGTCATGGTTGTCCCAAAGAGATTTTTTCAAAAGGCAACTGGACCTCATTTTTGCTTGAAGAATACTAATGATCAGATGACTGCAAAGAATATAAATCCTTCCATTCTCCACCATTCATTCAGAATTGAAAAAGTTTCTTGGATGAGAAGCGAAACGTCTTCAAGCAAAAGCAAGAAATCCAGTTGCCTTTTGAAAAAGCACCTTTGGGACTCAAAGGTAATCAGCATCATATAATAAAAACCATTATTAAAACAATCCAATACTAACTAATTAATCTTTTATATTTGTTCTCCACCTTTCGCCTACACTCAGAATGCTATGTGAGACAGAAAATGAAGCATAGGGATAGGTTTAAGAACCAAATTATTATTATAATTTTTGCCTCACTCTTGTGAAGAAAAAAAAAGTTTCCATAACAGCTGAGAAATATTATTCCTGCTTTCAAGGTAATAATTTAAAAGACATGAGAAAGAAGGCACGCATACAACACATACATTTTTGTGAGCAGTTCTTATTTGCTGATGTGACAGTATATGAGATTTGAGGCAGTATATGTGACTTTCAATATGATATATCAGTGCGGTGACTTATGACTTCAATTCATTCCCGAGTTACATAGCAAGCTCCTTACCCTTTGAGTGCATTACTGCTTAATGGAAAACTGAAAACCTCTCTTGTCTAAAGTACTGGCCAGTGGTGTTATACATTTGATTTATTATAGGTCTGGAATTAAGAAGATACAGAAAAACAAGATCTTCCCCAACCCTCCATCCCTACAGATAGCAGTCTGTAGAGCTGGCAGCAGACCACCTGACAGCTTCAATTTAATTTTCCTAAGGTGCAAAAGGGAAAAGAAAACCAAACTGAGCTTTTCAGTGCTTTAAAAGTTTCTTCCCATGATATATGGTTTTCTAGGAGGACTACATTTATGCAGATGAAAACCCGAGTGGGTCATCTAATTCAGAAATTTAATAACTTAGAGATTTGCTACTTTAGATGAAATCGTGATAGAATTGAAAATATTTACTGAGAACAATTTAAAATTCTGATAACTAACTCGCAAACAGAGATGGTAAATGCTTTGAAAATAAACAACAACAACAATAANCGAGTCCAACCCCCTGCTCAGGCAGGAACCCTACACCATTTCAGACAAATGGCTGTCCAGTCTCTTCTTAAAAACTTCCAGTGTTGGAGCATTCACTGCTTCTGGAGGCAGGTTGTTCCATTGGTTAATTGTTCTAACTGTCAGGAAGTTTCTCCTTAGTTCTAAGTTGCTTCTCTCCTTGATCAGTTTCCATCCGTTGTTTCTCGTCCTGCCTTCAGGCGCCTTGGAGAATAGCTTGACTCCCTCTTCTTTGTGGCAGCCCGAGATATTGGAACACTGCTATCATGTCCCCCCTCGTCCTTCTCTTCGTTAAACTAGACATACCCAAATCCAGCAACCGTTCCTTATATGTTTTAGCCTCCAGTCCCCTAATCATCTTTGTTGCTCTTCTCTGTACTCTTTCTAGAGTCTCAGCATCTTTTTTACATCGTGGTGACCAAAACTGGGTGCAGTATTCCAAGTGTGGCCTTACTAAGGCATTGTAAAGTGGTATTAATACTTCACGTGATCTTGATTCTATCCCTCTGTTAATGCAATGATATTCAAGATGATCCTACAGGACCTGTAATATAGAAATAATTTCTTTTCTAAACTTTCCCTATGTCACTGAGCAAGATCAGCCCAGGGCAACTTTCATGGAAAAATTTATACTTGAGATTTTAACATTAAAGCAAAATAAAAGCTTGACTCTGAAACTGCACATCATATAAGAGTTTTGGTTTCTATTTAGCTCAAAAATGTATTTTATTCCTGAGATCTACAGTAGAAAATCATATTCTGAATTTGTTATGGCAAGTGGAAATTCATGAAAGGAAAGGTTAAATTTTCTACATTTCCTCCATAGACAGCTGATAAACAAAAGCTATTCAGTAAAGACTAACTGAACAAAAAGTGGTCAAATCATTTTTTTTCTACTTTCAATAAATTTGTTGTTTAACTCTGGATATTGGAAATAAAGTTTTATTACCTAGCTGCTTCGAAGAAACATGTATTACCACTGAATTAAATGAATTCCTATATTTTGATTTCAGAAATCTGAATCATTTTGTTAAAGTTTTCATTTATATTTTTGCTTTATGTTTTCTTTTTTTCATCTATCAAGCCATTACATAAACTCATAAAGGATTTCCTTTATGTCCTTTTAGTTTTATTTTAACCATTGGGTTGCCTTATTAGACAAATGAAAGACTTTTAAGCTATAACAGTGCCTGGAGCTGAACACAGATTATTACTGTATAGCAATAGCACTTCATAGTTTCACAGTGCTTTACAGCCCTCTTTAAGCTGTTTACAGAGTCAGCATATTGCCTCTACCAATTTGGGTCTTCATTTTACCAATCTCAGAAGGATGGAAGTCTGAGTCAACCTTGAGCCAGTGAGGATCGAACAGCTGGCAGTTGGCAGAATTAACCTGCAATACTGCATTCTAACCACTGCACCACCATGGCTCTGTGGTGATGCTACATTACATTTTTTGATAACTATATGTGTCCTATGCCAAAACGTATTGATATTGTTCAACACTTTGGTAATTTAGCAAGTTATTACTGGAGTAAATCTCATATATTTCTTACAGACACCAATGTTTCTATGTAAGTTTTTAGTAATTAGACTTTCACTTGTTGCTTGAATTAATTTACATATCTTAGAACAGTTATTAAAAGGAGACTTATATGCAATAAATTAGTCATTCTTATGTACCTACAATATAGTACTGAGCTGATGAGTTCAGTTCATTTACTGGAAAAAGATTGCTCATAAGGGACAGAATAAAGATTTCCAAACTAACCAGCCA
>NW_015387128.1:1598453-1601517 GCF_001527695.2 Protobothrops mucrosquamatus | reverse complement strand
TCTTCGGTATGCTCCTGTCATCACAAAAGGGACTTATGGATATTGACTTCTACTGTTAATCTTAGTTGTTGTCAATCAAGATAATACCACTAAAATAAAGTGCAGACTATGTTACTATCTTTGGTCACATTCATGCCTCAAGCTTATGTGGTGCCGGTTTTAAGATTTTCAGACTGGATACTGAAGAGATGTTCACAGGGAAAAAAGCCAGGACAATTATAATTAATACAAATGGATCAATGAAGTCTCATAATATCATAGATATCCTATCCCAGTCAGCCACAGTGAGTTGGAGTAGCAGCAAGAAAGGAATTCCATGGAATCAAGTTACAAAAATAATGCAATTTTTATAGCCCTTCAAACTCCCCTCCCCCTTGCTTATTTTAGAAAGGGAAGGTTACGTAATGAGGATTACCTATATTTTTAGGTTTCTAACAGTTATTAGTTGCCTAGTTAAGAAAAGGTGGGAAATGATTATTTAATTGGAGTTAGAATGGGAACTTTGTTATCTGACAGTTTGTGAAAGTAAATAGGGAAGTTTGTCTAGGCAGCCCTTTTCCTTGTGTTATGTGAAATATTCAGGTCATTCACCGGACATTGTGTTGATGTTAAGAACAGTACCAGAGTAGAGTAGAGTAGAGTAGAATAGAATAGAATAGAATAGAATAGAATAGAATAGAATAGAATAGAATAGAATAGAATAGAACAGTTTGTTGGCCAAGTGTGATTAGACACACAAGGAATTTGTCTCCGATGCAGAAGCTCTCATTGTACATGCAAAGCAACAGAGTAATAATAATCACAATTCCAATACCAATAAGAAGGGGTAGTAAAGAAGATGAGAAGGATAATAATACTACAGCCATACAACATGGGTAAATATACTTAGACATAAGACAATACTGTGAGGATTTCGTGTTCAGCAGAGTGATGGCACGAGGGAAAAAACTGTTCCTGTGTCTAGTTTTGGCAAGTAATGCCCTATAGGGGCATCCTGAGAGGAAGAGTTGAAACAGTTTAAGTCCAGGATGTACTGTAAGGGGTCTGTAGATATTTTCTCTATAGATTTTTTTTAATGTGTTGTAGCACATTTTGTCCAGTATGCTTACAAGATCAACCTTACCAGTTTTGCATAGATAATATAGCAACTAAAATAAACAGAAAAACCCTTTTAAAGCAAAATGTTAAGTTTATTTTTCGTAATCAGTAGTTTAATCATTATTTTGGCTCTTCTGGCATGCTGCCTTTATTTAAATCATGTCTAGAATTAGAAATGTTGGTATGGTTTCAGTGTTAGCTTTAGGCCATTCATAATCATAAGAAAAAATCTATTTGTATCATTAATTCAGAGGTCTTTAGCTTCAGTTTTGTCCCAAAGGGCATAACAGTATGCTGGAAAAATGGTATATTTATAACATAAAATTAATTGAAAAGTAATACTTTCACGAGCCCTGCTGACTGAAAGCAGATATATTTAAAAACCTTTGAAGGAGGTTATGCACTCAGGAAATTACAGTCCTGATTAAAAGAAACAATTGAATTATCAGTTTAAGAAATGCATTATGAATTATGCAATAAGTGCTCTGATATTTACTCTTCTGCTCCAACAAATAAGTTTCTTGGAAAAAATAAAAACCTTCTAGGTCCGCGGTGGCGAACCTATGGCACACATGCCACAGGCAGCACGCAGAGCCCTCTCTGTGGGCATGCGCGCCATCGCCCCAGTCCTAGGCCTTCAGTCCCATCCATGAGCAACCTGCATACTGGTTCCTTACCTCCACCCAGCTTGTTCCACGGCCTCATGGCAGCGGCATTGGGTGTGACGCACAAGGCGGCAAATGGCCACAGCCGGCGGCAAACAGTCACATCGCATCGAAACCGAGGGGCCGAGAGGCTGTGGCTGCTGATGGACACAGTTGGCCCCCATGCGCTTGCTGTGTGTGGGGGCTGGTGGTGTCAGGCAGCAGCCGCCATGGCCCCTGCCTCACCTTGCTTTGCCCTGTGGCAATGGCACCCTTGTCCTGCCCCCTTCCTCGCCTCACCTCACCCCACAGGATGAGCCTCCTGCCCACCATCCCACCTACCAGAGACCCCCTGGATCTCCCTCATCCCTGCCCGGCCCCCACAGCAACATTGAGGTGGCCACGCCCACACTGGCCACGCCCACCCAGTTTGCCATGACCACCGCAGCCACGCCCACCCAATAGGTCATGCCCACCCAATGGACCACGGCCAACCGGACCCAGCAATACATAAGTGAGTTGGGTTGCAGTTTGGGCACTCGGTCTCTAAAAGGTTCACCATCATTGTTCTAGGTTCACTACCTAAAAATGTTTCAAACAAAAGGAGATTTGATACTATATCATAGTACAATTTATTTTTTTCTTTGTTTCTGTAAGAAGAAATAAAGCTCATCCCATGGTAGAATAACGTAATAAATATAAGCAAGATTGTCTTCATTATTGTAGTTGATAGTCCCACAATACCTGAAGTAATAGAGAATTCTCCAAGATGTCCTCCATCTCTCTTTGTTAGGGAGACTGTCACACCGTCCGTTGACGACTGAGTAAAACCCAAAACGCAGGTACGGTGTGCATTCAGTGGAAGTTTATTCGGTCTGAAACAAAGTCAGCACTGGGAGTGGCTTGCTCCCAGTGCTGTAAATAGAGGTGCCACGCCCCATCATCCCGCCCCCAGCCACAAGCCAGCATCCGCCCCGCCCTAATGAAAGTTCCCTTAGCCCGACCCCGCCCCTCCCCAGGGTCCGTCCTGCCCCACTGCCTCGCCTGGTCTTCCACCTCCGCAGCTTCCTGACCGCCAAAGTCCCGGGCCGGTTCCCCCGGATGTACAGGTTTTGCGGCTCCACCTCTGCGCGTCCTAGCCTGCTGGCGCGACTCCTCCCCCACCGCGGCCGTCCCGGCCTGGCCCAGCTCGGTTCAGACGTTCCCGGCCCCTCCGGTGGCGGCCCAGCCTCGCGCGGCGTTGCTCGGCTCCGCCCCGCCGTGCGGCGCTTCTGGCGGGCCTCCCACGGCCGTCCTCTCCGGTTCGGGACGCTCCGCCCCAG
>NW_015387128.1:1526628-1596078 GCF_001527695.2 Protobothrops mucrosquamatus | reverse complement strand
GACCCCCAGGGGGAGGGCCTTCTCTGTTGGAGCCCCCACCCTATGGAACGAACTACCCCCAGAGATCCGGGTGATTCCGGATCTCCCCTCCTTCCGCCGTGCCCTCAAGACATGGCTATTTAAGCTAGCAGGACTGGCCTAAGGGGTATTTTAATTTGGTTTTAAAATAATTTTAAAAAGAAAAGGCCAATAATTAATATTTCATTTTAATTACATTTTAAATTTAGTATTATTGTATTAGGTATCTGTTTTAAATGGCTGTAAGCCGCCCTGAGTCCGTTGGGAGAAGGGCGGGGTAGAAATTTGAATAAATAAATAAATAAAATAAAATAAATAAATAAAATAAATAAACAAGCCATGGATTGGTACTGCTCCGTGGCCTGGGGGTTGAGGACCCCATTTTTGAATGGTCACAATTTACATTATGAATGAATGCATGGAAATGCTAGCTAATTAGACCTATTTAATTTTTTTCCTCATGAATATATTATCTAATTTTAGAAAGACTACTGAAACGTCTTCTCTATACAGATTGACACTATTTTTAAAAAAATCAGTGCACTTCAAAGCAAAGGAATGATAGAACATAAGCCCCTTCTTGCATTTGGTAATTTACAATTGAATTGAAGTCATTATGCTACTAAAAGATTTTGCTCTTTCCTTATTGCTGTTGCTGAATCCAAGCAATGTGTGATTATTCAGCATATGGTAGAACTGTTTCTGAAACTTCTTAGCTTCTTAGCAGAAGTCAAAGCTAAATAACCAGCCTTGTAGAATCAAGAGAAGGTTAGATTAAAGTTACAAAACATCTGGGCACAGCCGGTATCATTCACAACCCAGCCAAGGAGCTATGTCTCAGGAATGGGATATCAGAACTGTTTGATTATGATAATTGTGATGGCAAAATGTTCTATGTATGTTTGGGTTTACGTAGCCAAAACTGCATCATTTGGGGAACACACCTCCAACTTGGATTATATGATTTGTAGATGTCTAGATAGTTGGCATGGCTGGGACATTATTCTAGCTGGGGGCAAAGGTAATACTATTTAGTGATAGCTATCTTTGCTGAATGGCCACAGAATATTAAAAACCTTTGGGGAAACTTAAATATATGGGATGAAACTTTGTAAGAAAAAGGAAATTGATCTGACTGTAACTACTGTATTGTAAAATAGGTATGTATGTAATAAATCATCCACTACTACACAGCCTCTGTTTCTGCTAATATGCTCACTCCAGAAACTGATGATATTCAAATTTTGGATCAATTCATTTGGAATCAACTCTACCATTTTATATTAAGCTTATTGTATATAAATTGTATTGGCATTCTAATGTAAAATTTATTTTTAAATCTAAGCATAGCATCAAGCCCACAAAGATAATCCTAATTTTTACATTCTGCTAAAATTGTATTAAATAAATTGTAATTTTTATAGATACTATTAAAGGGGTTGTAAACAACTTGGTATGTACTGCAAGAACCTGGATAACAAAAACATTGACTTGGGTAAATCTGTCTTACTGCAAAGTTTGTGGCCATGATTTGTGTAGGCTTGCGAAACAACAGCCTCCATTTTGTGCAAGTGCATCACACAATCTAACATGGAAAACATCAGTTTATTCAGAAATTCCTGGAACAGAACTCTTCTACAACTGCCTGAATTACCATATTTAGTAGCAGTGCTTAGTTAGTCCTAAATTGTGGTCAAATGTTTGTGAAGAAATTGGGAAAATCATCCAACAAACATTCATAATGAAAACTTGTTTTGCTAAGTTGTTATCAGTTAAAGACTGAGCTTGTCAGCTGGAAAACTGACAGCCCTAGTTCAAGACTTGAGTACTGTGAGATGGGTTGAGCTTCCATTATTTGCCTCAGGTCCTGCCCACCTAGCAGTTGAAAAGCGTGCAAATGCGAATAGATAAATAGGTACCTCTTTGGTAGTGAAGTAACATGAGCCTCGGCGTTTAGTCATGCTGGCCTCATGACCAGGAAAAATGCCTTCAGACAACCCTGGCTACCTCAGCTAAGAAATAGAGACGAGCACTACCCCCTAGAGTTGGACATGGCTGGAGAGGAGAAACCTTTACATTTATCTTTATCATCCCTTCATAAAAATGTAGCATTTAAAAAAAAATAAAATCCAAGTCTTAGGTTCACTATTACAAAACATTTTATAATAATGGGGGGCATTATCATGGGAAATTTGCTTTGGCCAACTAATACAATAGCAAGCAAGTATAGTTTATTGAAAATGCTCATCATTTCCTAGCTATATTTCACCTATTATATTACAACCATTTTTTTTTCAAATTCTATTTTTTTATTTTTATCTTTTTTTCTTATCTATATAAATAAAAATGTAAATGTTCGTTTGTTCAAAATCTTAAATCTCCGAAAGTTCTTCACCGATTGCTTTGAAATTTTGACACACAACGTTGCACTCGAATACGCGCGTGTTTTTATATACCTACTATTATATAGATGTCACACCTGTGACAGGTAAAAACATGATATATTACAAACGTGTGCTTTCTCTTTTCTTTCTTTTCCATTTAACCAGACTGAGCCAGAGCAACGCGTGGCTGGGTACAGCTAGTTTTTAATTAAAGAAAAAAAACCTATTCCAAAGCCGATGGTAAAATAAGTTAGGCTTTACTCTCATTGGGAAATTTTAATATTTCATTATGTTATTTTATATAGGTAGTTTTTTAATTTTCTTGATTCAACCTTAATGTTGGAATTTATTAAGGAAATTTTCCTTTGATCTCCTTTTCTGCTTTTTCTATCTGTGTGTGTGTGTGCGCGCACGCACCCACACAGTTAATTGGTCTAAGCAGTTAAATAATTTTTTTCCTTTGAAATTCTCCACCATCTGGTAGAGTAAATCTCTTCACATTTTTGATGTAGCAACTCCGCTTTGCGAAAGAGAGATACGGTGCAAAAGAAAGCATAATAGGCTCTTAACAATCTACCGCAAAGCGAAGGAGATACAAAAGTCTTTAATGTGACCAGCTATTAGCATGTGGAGGAAAATGACGTATAAGGATTATTTCCCACTGTTAACTGAGTTCCTGAAATATAAGCATTTTTAATATGTCGCCTCTTAAATATGTTCTCTTTATATCGATTTTCCCTTCACATGGAAATTGGTTTTAAAAATGAAACTGGGGAAGAGTTAAGATACAATCCATTGGGACCAGAGGAAGAAGATGAAATAAAGAAATATAAGTTATTCATTTGAAGCATAAAATCTAAAAGCACAAAAGAGTTTGTATAATACAGACTTCCTACCTACATGTTACTGTCTGTTCTCTCAAAGAATAACTGACCTGATAGAAGGGTGTCATGATGTAGCCTACACATTGATGTAGGCTGTGAATAAAATGCATAGGGTCCTCTGTCATCAGTTTTGGAAGTTAGGGAGAAATACTGCAAGTATTGCATTACTGTCATGTTTTACGAGCCTAATCCTGGCTAGCCTTTACTATATACATTTTGCTTTATAGCCTGTCCATCTGGAACTTACAAGCCTGAAGGATCACCAGGTGGAATAAGCACCTGCATCTCATGTCCTGATGAGAGTCACACTTCTCCACCAGGAAGTACTTCTATGGAGGACTGTATATGCAAGGAAGGTTATCGTCCTAGAGGTAAATCGTGTGAAGGTAAGCTATTTCTTAAAGAAACAGTTCAGTTAAAAATTAACATGAGTAATGCTTCTTACTTGAATTTGTCCACCTGGAATGTAATATGTATTTCCATGGAATCTATAAAGATGCATTTTCCTTCGTATCAGAAGTGCATATGGCAAACCACAGTAACACCAAATAGTAACACGTGATTTATGTGATGATCACATAAATGCCCCCTTGCTTCTGAATATCTGGCCCAAGGATGTACATCACATCATTTACAGGATGATTTCCTCAAGTGTGTGTTGTATTGCCAATTTACATCTCCCTTGTCCCTTGCAAATGCTCATAGTTTCTGATGTCCATGGCTATACATTGTACAGAAGGAGAGGACAAAAATTATTGTAGGCAGTTTTCTTTTCATTTGTTGCACTATTTTTAAGGCACCTTCAGGAGCTTTCCAAGAACTTCAAGATTTTAGGCACACACTTTCAATGCCCTTTGAAATGCAAAAAGACATGAATGAAATAGAAGTAACATGACATGCGCAATCAATGGATATTGATTGTAAGATAGTACAAAGAATTTTTTTTTCAATTTTTGTTTTCTATAATCAGTTTAGGAATAACATGAAGGACAATAAAGTTACAGTCTTTAAGTTAAGTGAATATCTTAAAGGAGATATTTAATATCTGGAAGAAATACCTATTGAACTCACTGAAGTTCTGAATACAGGTAGTCCTCGACCTACAACAGTTCGTTTAGATTGTTCAAAGTTACAGTGGCACTGAAAAAAGTAACTTATGACCATTTTTTACATTTATGACCCTTGCAGCATCCCCATGGTGATGTGATCAAAATTTAGATGCTTGGCAACTGACTCATATTTATGACGGTTACAGTATCCCAGGGTCATGTGATCACCTTTTGTGACCTCCTGACAAGCAAAGTCAATGGGGAATCCAGATTCACTTAACAACCGTGTGGTTAACTTAACAACTGCGATGATTCACTTATTAACTGGCAAGAAAGATAGCAAAAATTCATGTAATAAATATCTCACTTAACAACAGAAATTTTCGGCTCAATTGTGGTCATAAGTTGAGGACTACCTGTACAATATTGTGTTGTGTTGTGAATCATTATAACTGTTTCTTTACTGTTGTGTATATCCTAATTAGTGGTCCATTGCCCTGAGCTGCACCCTCCAGAAAATGGCTATTTTATCCAGAATGTCTGCAATAATTACTTCAATGCTGCTTGTGGAATCCGATGTAAAACAGGATTTGATCTCGTTGGAAGTAGCATACGACTTTGCCAGCCAAATGGTGCATGGTCTGGTTCAGAGACAACTTGCAGGGGTAGGAAATTTTATCCTGGAAAAACAGTTGCCTCTCTGTTGTTGGGTTGGCCTTTTAAAAAACTTTAAAAACTTTCGAGTTGGGAAGAAGATGCAGTTTTCTGTCTTATTTGCTTAGTATAATACTTCATTCGTGCATGCAGTAGAATTGATATGGAATATAAAATATCAAGTTTCATTCATATGCAATGAATCACATTTGGATTACTACTTTTTATGCATATATTTTATGCATATGATGTTTGAGTACAACTTTAAAGTTATATCAACAAGTGACCAGGGGAAAATTCTGGACAGCTTAGGAAATATCTTCTTGATTGGTTACTTCTCCCCAAATGACTGCTTCAGAGGGAAATACCAACCAGTTATCTTAACTGCACTAGGACTAGAATCAGGATCATTACTCTTTTTTTTTTATTTTTTAAAATAAATTTTTATTGATTTTTATAATTAAACAACAAAGATTATGATGCATTTACAGGATCATTACTCTTCTACACTTTGTATGGGTAGGGTAATATTGTACATCCATTTTCACGTCTCTCAATATATTTGAAGTATGAAGAATTTTGGAAAACACTTTTTAGTGTATTTGTACAGAAGGGCTTGCTTGTCTGTGCCCCAACTTATATTAATTTACATTGAGCTCTGGGCAAGGAAATTGCCTACTATGATTTAAATGAAGGAGTGTATTTGTTCATTTTATTTTTTTGACATATGAATTACCAGTAATCAGAGTGTAAACTTTCAGTAGGAAATTGAAAATACTGCTTGTGCCAATAATCCTCCCTCCATGTATTGTAACCAATACTTTCAAAATCTGAATATATACAAAACATTAATCAACAAATATAGGCAGTTGTCATTCTTTTAGAAGTAGGTTCAGCAGTACAAAGACAGCAGTTGCACAGAGAACTCAAGACAGGGACTTATATTCTTCTTTACTGGCTATAGCAAAACTATTTTCAGAAGGTATTTACAAGATTCTGGCTTCTACCCAGTGTTGTGTTTCTTCTTCAGTCTCTCTCCTAGAGACAATTTTCCTCTAACTCTCCTTCACTTCCTCCCTCTTCACTTCTTCTCCCTCCTCCATTTCCAAGATTATCAAAAGAGAATAAAAGGAAAGAGCCTGCCCGATTTACCAATGAGTGTGCTCAGTGCTGCTCATCTCCTTTCCTTGGATTCACTCAGCCAATCATTGTCTATGTTTTCCTTTGTTGGATGGGAAGAAAACCTCTCTTGGAAGTCTTCTGCCCAAACCTTCCCCAGAGGCCAGGGCTTCACCAAAGAGGTATGATCCGTACTAGCTCTTCTCCTTCTTTCCCATCTTGGGTCTTGGATAAAGATGACCTTTCTGGGATTTTGCTTCTCTATGTCTTCAGGGAAGACATCCATTGACTTTTCTTCTCTGTCTCCAACCAGGAACCAATCACTGCTTCACATACTCACATTGAGTCTACTGTCCAACATTTCTCTACAAGCATTCCCTTCTACAATAATCTTTGTACTTCTCATTTTCTTCCTCATTTCTCCCCTGGTTTTTTTTTTCTCCGTTTTTGGGTAGACTGTAAACTGTAAACCTCAAAACCTATACACAAGGATAGACCAATGGGGGTGCTGTCTGCCTCTGCCTCACGACGGTACTGACTAGTCATCAGGTCAATTCACTGGCCTTTGTGACAGTCAAGGCTTGAATTATGCTGCTTCTCCCTTTCTTCTCTCTCAGTTTGCTGACTCACAGCAGCACAACACAGGCCCTGAAAAAACATCTGCCGCAACGTCCTTATTAAAAATATAAACTTTATGGAAATCATTGTCAATAATTACCATTGCAGTGTTTTTCTATATTACTGATTCTTCCTCTATTAACTTTAATAGGGGGGGGGGGTTTTCTTCCAAACTACCATGTTTAATTATTTACTAAATAATAGACCTGCCAAGTAAAACAATGTGCAGTATATTTACGAGTAAATAGGTATACACAACTATTTAGAGGACATGTCTATTAACATTATATTGTAATAAATAATGGATTCAGACAAAATTGCAATCAATCCTGGCTTGGTCTATCTTATGGTTTTTTTGGTAATGCCTTTAAGTCAGTCTTGATTCCTAACAACTGCTTGGACTAGTCTCTGAGGTTTGTTGGTGACATTTTCGGAAGTAGTTTGCCATTGCCTTCTTCCTGGGGCTGAGAGAAAGTGGCTGGTTCAAAGACACCCAGCTGGCTTTATGCCTAAGACAGAACTTGCAATCTCCTGGTTTCTAGGCCAGTGCTTTTAACCACTACTGTATTCCAAAGTGGCTATACTTTACCTTACTTTCTGAGGTTTATAGGGTGTTCCAAACGTAAGCTACCCTGATGCTCAATTCCATACTATAATTCAGGGGTAGTCAACCTTGGCTCTTTTATGACTCGTGGACTTCAACTCCCAGAATTCCTGAGCCAGCATAGCTGGCTCAGGAATTCTGGGAGTTGAAGTCCACGAGTCATAAAAGAGCCAAGGTTGACTACTCCTGCTATAATTCAATTGAAACCTAATACAGGATAGAACTAATACTAGTACAAAATGTCACAGGGACCATATCTCAAGATCGTTAGAAATCTAATCCCCATCCCATCCGCCAAGGCCTTTCAGAAGAGCCAAGTCTTTATGGCCTTTTGGAATCCTAGCAGAATTGGAACTATTTTGATACCTTATGATATGCTGCTCTGGGTGGGGAAGGGCTGGAGCAGAGAAGGTCCCTTCCTCTAGTCTCCTGATAATAGTGTTCCTTTGAGACCGGTCCCTGTGGCAAGACTTCCCTTCCAGATCTTATTAGGCAGACGGACTCAGTTCGGTTGTGTAGCTACCCCAAGTGTATCCATTAAACTGCTTTTCACTTTGTTATTTCTGTAGAAACTGTATTTTCTTCTCATTTGTTGTTTGAGTTAATGGAAATGAGTTGGTAAAAGATGTCATATGTTTTGGCTTTTAACAGCTAGCGCCTAATGCTCTTGCTTCTTTATTCCATTAATTGCCTTGGCAGAGTCTGAAAGATAACCAGTTTTATCCTCTCTGATCTTGGTTTTCCAACAGTATGTACAGTTTTTAGTACTGTTATTCTCAACTTTAGAACGTGGCTCTTCTCCACTTATACATTAATAGAGCATGTTTTGAGCAAATGGGATATCAAAGGAAAAGTTTATAGACCATCACATTAATCTCAACAAAAGCCTTTGTCCCAGATTTTGATCATGTACGTTATGAAAGGAAACAGAAAAATATGAATTTCTTCAGGCAATACTAGACTGCTTGGTTGAATGTATATAATTTCATTTTGTATGCTCTTTTAGCAAAATATGGCACACGTACAGTATGTCACTAAGCACTACTTAGCATGCAGCTAAAGAACACACAACAAAGGCCAGGCAAAACTCTGACCAAGAAGTTAGCAACTGGTCATTGTTTTACACATGCACTTACTCATTGCGTTGTGGAAATACTTCAGAAAAGATGCTTTGCAGAACATGGGTTCATGATGCACTTTTTTTTGAAGCTTTAAAGCAGCCATGTGTTTCCCAGGCTGCTGCACTTGTTCAGAGCCATCCCTGTATACTCAAAGTGAAATGGCTGAGTGTGCATATGCACTCAGAGATAATTGGGAACCCAGCAGCCATCTGATCCTGGGAAGATGATTTAAGCAAATTCATATTGAGGCTCTTAAGTTTTTGCTGTATGTGTACATGTGCAAATGCTATAACCCTGCTTGTATTACAGTACACACCTGAAATACTGATGTGAATATGCTATAAGCAGAATACTTACTATAGTGAAAGTAAATTAACTAGGATAATAAGATTCACAATATAGAAAATAGATGGAAGAGCATGGAAATTGTTTTAAGAGTCCTTCGTGTATTGTGAAATCCACAAGGTGGTTTTCATTTCGTTTCTCTGGGAAGATGATTCTTTGACAAATGAGCCATTGTACATTCAAATATTGAGCATCTGCCTGTATTTCATGCCTACTTGTTTTTGTTAGTGCTCTGTCATTGACACATCTTTGAGCTGTTACTAGTTCATTTACTGTAAAGCTGATTGCAAGTTTGGCACATGGAGGTTCTTTCTGCTCACTTTGGCAGTTCTCAACAAAAACGAAGAAAAACAAATTCCTCTGTTTCTTTCTTAACACTTTTTGTAATATTTTGTCTCTGTTGCAACATGGTAGAAAATTATGCATTGTCATCTTACATCAGATTTTTCTTAAATCCTGATTTCTGAAACCCCTTATTCCTATGAAAAAAACCCATTCTGTTTTGAAATAATAGTGAAAAAAGTACACCTGTTAAGAAGTCAATAATGAATGATTTCCCAGAAAAATCTTTATAAAGTATTTCAGGACATTCGTCAGCCATTTGGGGGTGGGGAGAGAATAAACTCCAGTGATGCTTTAAGCAGGTATTCTTGAGCTGAGGTTTGGCTTGTTGCTGCTTATGTTCCTTGCACTATGAGGCTCCTTTTTTATTTGATGTGTATTAAAATAAAATTGCCTGGTTTCTAAACTCTTAGATTTTTTTTTAAAAGAAGCTTGAAGTTTGCTTTTTATGACATTTCTTGGACCTAGGGACTGACTCTACTTCGAAGAGGCAGGATATGGGTTTTGAACCCTCCTCTTTCATTTCAGAATTGAAAGATGCCTCTTTCAAAAGTATATGAGAGAACATTTGCCACAAATTTATATGAGACAAAAGTCAGCTTAGCTATTTTTATCATTTCCCCAAAGAATGAAGTGCCAAGTACTGTAGAAGGAAGGCTAATTAAAAAAAAAAACTTAAGATAGCAGAACTAGAGAGAGAGAGAGAGAGAGAGAAAAAGGGTGTGAGTAAAAATAGGTAAAAGAGTTTGCATTTCCCCCCTAATATTCCAGTATAGATGGAGATAGTTAAAGAGGAAACATAGTGGGGAAAAAGGTGAAGATTTGTTCTTACTGTCCAGGATCTTAGGTGTGAGAAAAATACTCCAAGGTAAGATACTTGTCCTGCAAGACAGTCTGATATTTCCAGGATAATATACAGTTAAAATTCTCTATTGCAGTTGTTATCCTGTGAATATCTCCCAAGATTAGAGATCTATTGGAGTTGAAGATATAATATTCCAATCTGCACTCTACATCTGTTGCATATAGTTTAATTGAGGAGTGTGTGTATATTTACACAAAAGATGGACATGATACGTATATCTTACCCAGCTAACTCTTAGTATCACTTACTCTTACTAAAAATGCTTACACATGTATTTTAATCTCTGCAGTTCGCACATGCCCCAAACTCTCAACCCCTCAAAATGGCCATATTAATTGCTCATTAAGTGAGATCTCTTATAAGACGGTGTGCTTATTCACTTGCAACGAAGGCTACGAACTGGAAGGCCACACCAAACTTACCTGTCAAGGCAACTCTCAGTGGGATGGGAAGGAACCAAAATGTGTTGGTATGTTTCAGATGCTACAATGTATATCTTTAGTTCCCTTTATTTTTTAATAAAATTTGTTTGGTTGCTGTTTCCATATAATTTACCATACAGCCTTCAGCAGCCTTCCTTTATGTCCTTCCACATCACTTTTTTTAAAAATGTATTACGTAGAGTATATGTTGGTATGAGAGAACTGTGGATGCTTGTTATACTGTACAAGTCAGAAGGAGAAAAAAAATCTGATGTTAAGCTTCCAGTACCCCAGAGAGGAACTTTCAAGACATAATTGCTGGTTATTGTATGTGATAAAAACATAAAAATTATAACAAGTTAGAACAGTGGTTCTCAACCTTTTTAATGCCGCAACCCCCAACCGGTCGTAAGTCGAGGACTAAAAAGGTTGTAAGTCGAGGACTAAACCGGTCGTAAGTCGAGGACTAAACCGGTCGTAAGTCGAGGACTAAACCGGTCGTAAGTCAAGGACTACCCAACCGGTTGTAAGTCGAGGACTTTCCCTGCCCGGGAGCGCTGCGCATGCGTGGTTCCGCCCCCTGCGCCGGCCGAGGCGTAGCTGGCAAGCGGCAGAGACAGAGCAGGCCGACCACCAGCTGGCCCAGTCCAAGGGAGGTAAGGCACCCGCCAGAAAAGGGGGAAAAAATGGCGGACAAAAAAATGGCGGACAGCCTTGCTTGGCGACCCCCGTGAAATGGTCGATCGACCCCAAATGGGGTCGCGACCCATAGGTTGAGAACCGCTGAGTTAGAATGATCAATACTGATTTTCTCTTTCACTTCATATAAAACATTTACTCAAGTTTTCATATAAATATTTGCATTTGTAAGGAGGCCCAATGCTGATGCTGAGCTTGTCACCAGCTGACAGCCTGGGTTCAATACCTGAGCACTGCACAACAGGGTGAGCTCCTGTTACTTGCCCCAGCTCCTGCCCACCTAGCAGTTAGAAAGCATGCAAATGTGAGTAGATAAATAGGTACCACTTTGGTGGGACGGTTCTGTGCGCCTTGGCATATAGTCTTGCTGGCCACTTGAACTGTCTTCAGACAATGCTGGCTCCTTCTGCTAAGAAAATGAGATGAGCACCACTCCTTAGAGTCAGACATGCCTGGACAGGGGAAACCTTTACATTGCCTATTTGCATTTGTATATGAAATGTGTTTTCAATTTGTGCATGTTGACAAAATGTACTTCCTTTTTTCCAGAGTTGCGTTGTCCTGCCTTCCAAAAACCAAAAGGTGTTATTGTTCACCCTTATATTTGTGGGCTTGAACAATCAAAATATGGAACTATGTGCAGGCTCAGTTGTCCAAATGGATTCCTTTTGTCTGGTGTAACAGAAGAACTGAGGTGTTTACGCACTGGAAAATGGAATGAAAATGTGCAGTTAGCTTTTTGTAAAGGTATGGATTTTGATAATAATTTGTTCTGGTTAAAAGAGAAGAGTTTTAAAAATGTCTTGAAGAAAGGTTATAATAATAATGTCAAGATTAGAGAAGCCAAGATTGAGATAATTAGCAATAGTACTGTATTATCAATAAAAAATCTTTTTTTGTGTATACATGTTAAGGGAATGGAGGATATGGAAATAGTTTGAACATTTCATAACCTATATTTTAGTTTTGATTTCAGATACCTTTGTTTTTATTATGTTGGTGGTTTGAAATGAGCTTGCATTGTTATTTGAGGGAGAGAAAACTAAACTGGATAAAGCCAGATACAATAGAAGTAAAACTTTATCTGTATACAGTATAAATATTGGCCTGAAATTATAGCTTTGTAGTAGCACTGTTTATTTCAGCTAAAAGCTAACACAAATTTATGAGACCTATGTCTGGCATGTAACAGAAATGATATTTTTCAATGCCTCGGTTACAGGATGAATGGTGTGACTTCCATCTTCCCTTTTTTAGCCTTAGCTGTGGTAAAATGTTACATTTGTAATAGGCTTAATCCTAGACATCATTACTCTTTTGGCCATTTGAAATAGCATTTCGCAGGTATTAACACAAAACCACAATTCAGTTTGAATGCACTAACTTCTCTGATGGATGTGGCCTTACAGAATTGCAGAGAAATTTAATACAGGTGTTATATATTAATTAAAATCCACAGTAGTGGGATAATTAATGGACTTACTTGGCTTAAGGCAATTAAATATATTCTAGACCTTATCTATTCTGCACAAGTCTTCATTACCCAGTGGTTTCCTGGCAGGTGACATATTGCTACTTATTTTATTTGCCCAGTTTCTTGAGCCTTTTAGAGAGGTGTTTTTCAACCTTGACAACTGTAAGATGTGCGGACTTCAACTCCCAGAATTCCCCAGCCAGCACTTGAAGTCCTTATATCTTAAAGTTACCCAATATAAAAAAACATTGTTTTATAGCATGATCCATTCTTCATCTTACAGACTGTAACAGTTCTTCATAGCTGTCTGTTTGCTTCCATTTCTTCTTCACATTCCCCATTATATCCTAACCCTGGGTTCCTTTGGTGTTAATTTTATTTTGTTTAAGTCTTTCTTCCATATTCTGTGCTTCCTGGCCTTTTACAGCAGTGGTCTCCAACCTTTCTGGCACCAGGGACCAGATTCATGGAAGACAATTTTTCCACAAACGGGGAGGGAAGGTTTCACACACAACCTAGATCCCATGCATATGTGGATGAAGTTTTGCTCGCTCGCCCATCGCTTACATAGCCCAATTCCTAACAGGCCACAGACTGAGAATGGTCTGGAGCCCAGATGTTAGTATTGCTTTGCAGTGCCTTCTCATCTCTCAGAATTTCTTCCCAGTTCTTTATCATTTGATATTTGGGTTAAACAGCATCCATTTTAAATAGACAATCTGAATCGGGACAAATGTTCTTGGGGCAATTTAAGAATGAAGGAAAATCAAAGAAGTTAAGCCATTTATCAACATTTTTGCCACAAGCACAATGCAGTTTCAATTAAATTGATGTTTTTCCTTTTTTTTACTAGAGAAATTATGAATTCTGCTTCATGTGTATGTGTATTGTGATGCAATTGGATTTTAGAACTGTATTGACTTATGTGATTACTGTGTGTTCTTCCCTAATTGAAATGGAGATCATTAATATAATTGCAAATTTTTAAAAGTCTGAATGCCAGGGAGATAAAGACTTTGTTTAATGGCTGATAATATTGTTGATGTGTTCTAAAATTTAAAAAGGAATCCCAGACAAAATCTGGTTATTTCTAATTACTGTAAGGTGATCTTGCACCTTAAAACTTAAAATGTAAATCCTATACCTATTTTTGTAGATATCTTAGATCGTAGGATTTATTTATATAGCCGTCTACTCACTCACAGTGACTTTAGGCAGATACTTGTTGTTTGTCATGAAATTGATAATTTATAAACAATTGTTGCTTGTAGATGTAATTCTCTCTTCTGTAAGCAGACAAAATGTTATTGACATATGATTAAAAAGAGTACAAGGACTGCTCTTAGGTTAAAATAAAAAATAATGGATCTGAATTTCAGAAAGCTCTGTTCAGGTTATGAATAATTAGCTCAGTATAATATGTGTAGAATTTTAAAATTGTTTCATTTCAATGCCTTTCGATAGATCATTTTTTCTAAAATAGTTGAAAATGTTTTTTAATGCACCTGCTCAAATTTGTCCTATATATTGTATGCAGACATTGAACCTCCATATATTAGCTGTCCAAATGATATTGAAACATCAACTCTGGAAAACCAGAATTCAGCAAATATTAGCTGGCAGATTCCAGATGCAGTTGATAATTCTAAAGACGAGGTGAGCAAACATTAGAATGCAAACTATATTTTGCATCAGCATGTATGTTAGTCATTATTGAAATAACACAAATAGCACTTCCAGAAATTACTACATTAATTTCAAATGATGATGGAGGTGATTAAGCCAACATTTTCCTTTTTTGGCTCTTGATTTGAGTCATTTGTGAATTGTATAGTTCATCAGTACAGAAGGATAATGAAAGAACAAGAGAATTGTTTTATTTTTTGTTGAAAAAGTGTTTTTTGTGTATGTGTTTGTTGCTAAATAAAATAGTAGCTGCATGGATTTGCTTCACCAATGTAGATAGGTTTTTTTCATATGGGCAAGTAGTTTGCCTCCATCATTCTTAAATGCAAGTTGCATGTATTTTATATAGCATTCAAATTGCTTTTTAATCAACGTGCTACAGTTTTTCATGGAGTATTGCAACGTTGTCACCAAAGATCATCTTTGAATTAAGGAGGAGCTGAAAGCATTTGCAAAGAAGAAATCCATGCTTAATCTTAATTTCTTCTTCTTTGACAACAGAGATCACTAGTTCCTGATATTTAAGTTTAGTCTTTGCTAAGAATTTACCACAGTATTTCATTTAAGACTGATTCTGTTACAGGTGCTAGTTCAGGTTACTCCAGCCTTTATACCACCCTACCTTTTCCCAATTGGAGAAGTTGACATTACATATACAGCAACTGACAGAGCTGGCAATGAGGCAAGATGCTCTTTCAAGATCAAAGTGATTGGTGAGTGCTATTGAGAATATATATATATACGGCTTAGTATCTTAGATTAAATTTGATGGCCAGCCCGCCACCCCACCCTAGCACTGATTAAATAGTCATACCTGAAAACAGCCCAGTCTTGCATTTGGTTGCGTCTGTAAGGAAATAAACTTCCCGTTTTGTAAGCATCCTGTCAGTATGCAAAACTACCTTATGTCGAAAGCTGTTATTAATATACTCATGGAAAAATATTTTTCCCTTTTAAGAACAGTGAAGCTAAAAATCTTTCTTTAGAAAGAGTCTTTAAACTGGTTCAAATACAGCAGCCAGGTGCCAATTAAACAATGTAACTTTGCTCTTCTTTCAATTGAATTAGTTAACCTTTGTGGTTTGTTTTTTTTAAAAAAATCCAGGTGTGTTTCTTTAAGAACATCTTGGTTTCATATAAATGAGCCCTGACTTTAGAATTGCTGCAAGAGCTCTGCATATTGTGTTATATGCATATTTTACAAGTAGTCCTTGACTTGCAACTATTCATTTATCAACCGTTTGAAGTTAAAACAGCACTAAAAAAAGTAACTCATGGCCACATGAGCTTGGGGTCAAAATTCAGCCATTTGGCAACTAGCATGTACAGTATTTACGACAGTCACAGTCGCAGCATCCTGAGGTTATATGATTGCCATTTGTGACTTCCCAGCTGGCTTCTGACAAGCAAAGTCAATGGGGAAGCTGGATTCACTGAACTACATAGTTCATTTAGCAAGGATAGCCATTTGCTTAGCAAGTGTGGTGAAAGAGGTCATAAAATTCAGGCATGACTCTCTTATGCTTGCTTAAGAAATTCTGCTCCAGCCTGTCATCATAAGTCAAGGATTACCTCTATTATATTCTTGGACCATGAGGAAGGTTAAGAATTATAGACAGGTCTGCCTTGGGCATAAGGTCAAAATTTGCATTTTGATAAAACAACGATGGATAACTTTTTGGTAGGACCTCCCCCACTTGTTTAGAAACTTGATGAACTCTAATAATTAAGAAGATTATGTTAAATCAAATGCTGGACTTGCACATGTAAGCGTAAAGGAGCACTTTCATTATATTGATGCTTACACTATTGTCTCAAAATGGCAGAAAACCCTGCTGCTGATTTTCTGCAGTTGTAGTTGACTTTATAGTTCCCAGAGTCTGGGGGTTCTCTTGTGCCTCAGATTTTTTTACTGTTACAACAGATATTTTATATATATTCCTTTTACTATTTTAAAGATACTACCGTGTCTGATAATTTATATTGTTATCATTTATTTTGTATTTACTTAAGCCCCAGGCCCCTGCAGTTCTCAGTCTTTTGTTTAGGATAAAGCAGTTATGTCTTTTTTTTTAGGTTTTTATGAATAAGTCCTTTAAAATAATAGTGGGACATCTATGGGCTGTTGAACCTCCTATAGAAAAAGTATTCTGGCCATGTTTTATCTGCAGTACAGCTCCATAATTGCACACTGTTAAAGCACTATGCTGATTCTTATCAGGCGAATAGTGCTATTAAATACATATGTCTGAAGTTAAAAGCTTGCCTCTGCAAACATCCATTAACTTCATGGAGCTTCTTTCCAGAGTACATATGCTTAAGATCAACTGTGGTCTGCATAGTGTCTGATGGCTGAGGGCTTGTGGAGAACAGATAAATATCTGTTGTGATGGAAGCTGCATAGCAAGCTCTTTAAATGTTCTTAAACATGATCTAAATATCCATGCTGCATGCATACTGATATGAAAATGTTTATGTTCTACTCAAGTCTAAAAGGAGAAACTATTTCAAACTTGTATGGAAAATCAATTTGACTTTTTCTTTCTTTCTTTCTTTCTTTCTTTCTTTCTTTCTTTCTTTCTTTCTCTCTCTCTTTCTTTCTCTCACCTCTCCCTTTCTTCCTCTTTCTTTCTTTCTTTCTTTCTTTCTTTCTTTCCTAATTTCTGATTCAATGTTCTTTATAATTTCAAATATTCAGACATTGAACCCCCAGTAATTGATCAATGCAGATCTCCACCACCAGTTCAAATCACTGAGAAGAAGCACAGAGTAATATGGGATGAGCCCCAGTTTTCAGATAATTCGGGTGAGTGACTCTTTTTTCATAGGTTTGGGTTTTTTTCTACCTATTTGGGGGATTTGGATTCCATTTGGGTGAATTTTGATAATCAGTTTGAAATGTTCCTGTAGGAAATGCTATCATCTTAGGATGAAGCTAAGAAATTGCATCTTTTTAAAACTTCTATTCTACCTAACGTGAATTAAAATAGAACATTCAGGATATTTTAAGTACAAATGTTTAAAGTGCATTAATGTTTGAAACAAATTAAAGGATTGCCAAGTAACATTAATAAAAATAATAAGATTTTCCATTACTTTGCTATTTAGAGCTTATTTAAAATATTTATATAGAGAGAGTTTATTAAAAATATTTAATATTTTTATTGCGAAACTTAATAATTTATTATGCTCTGCATAATGCAATGTACACTTAGAATGTAGAAGACTAGAACAAGTTGTTTTATTCATTGTATTGTCCTGGTAAATAAAAAGAATTTGAGGACTGATTAAATCATATTAAGGCTGAGATATACAAAGGCATTAATACCTAATAGAATGAATTATATAAAATCAGATTGCATAGTCTGTAAACTATATTTCAGATACTTAAGGCTCAGAACCATTATTTGAGGTTCCACATTATATATGCGAAGCATGTAGTTTTGAAAAATATTGGAAATGAAATGACATCTTTTCCCTGTTCTGACTATTTCAGGATCTGCCTTAATAATAACTAAAACTCACTCACCTGGAGATCTCTTTCCCAAAGGAGAAACATTGGTTCAATATACAGCCACTGACTTGGCTGGAAATAATAGGACCTGTGAGATTAACATTGTCATAAGAGGTTTGTTTTTTATGTGTTTATACTTCAGATAATTTGTATTATTGAAGAGTACTAAAGAATACTCCTCCTCTGAATTCTGATTTTGGAATTCCAAATTATCCAATCTTACATCCAGAGAAGATCCAATTAATTTACAAGTTCTCCATTACACTAGCTTCATTCTTTTTTAAAGAAAACTTAATTTTATACAGAGTATTCTGTATAACATACAACAGTTTTTGGTTCCTTAGATTTTGTAATGTCAGCGTATGTGCAAATTGAGCAAAAAATTTGTTTTGTTTTTTTTATGGAGTGAGACAGACTGGAAAAATATACTCACCTCTAGTACGCCATAGGTTCACTATGCGGCAGGAGGAGGAACCATGCAAACTTTAATCTGAACATCTTTTTTTTCAGGTTCTCCTTGTGAAATTCCCTTTACTCCGCTGAATGGTGGTTTTAAATGCACTGAAAATGAGTCAGGAGTTAATTGCACATTATTTTGCATGGAGGGCTATGATTTCACAACAGGTTCCAATGAAAATTATTACTGTGCCTATGCAGATGGTATCTGGAATCCTCCCTACTCTAATCAGTGGCCTGACTGTTCTTGTAAGGTTTATCTATTCTTCTTTCTTAAAGACTTAATTTTATATAGAGTATTCTGTACATAAAACATTCAAATGTTTTTCAGTTGACTCATATGTTTTGTCCTCCTAGTAGTTAAGTAATGAGAACTGAAAACAATATAATCAAACTAATAAGAATTGGATCATACACACACATGCACACAAATAGCCAGCTTTACGCCATAGCCCTATTTCTGTCCACACTGTTATCTGTTTGGTCATTGTTACAATCATTATGCACCCGTCCATCACCCATTTGTGTGTTGGTGATTCACATCTGCCTGTAACATGTCTCTATATTTTAATGCTTGAGTGATCTTAGAAATCATTATTTTGCTGGGAGGTAGGGAAATGCAAACTACCTTAAACTTTAGTTTGGGACCTAAGTTGCTTTTTTTCTGAAGTCTTTGTTAGGTGTTGTCCTACAAATGTGAATGGCACTAATTGAGGGCATTTGTTTTAATGACACTTAGTTCTAGTTAACCTGGTTTATGGTGCTAGTTCCTGAGATGGAATTATTTCGATTTGAATAAATGCATTGGGGCGGTTATTAAATGGAGATTGAGGGGATTCTCCCATCCCTAGAACCATCCTTTGTCCTTCTTACTAACATCTCTAAAAACAGGTCCAGGCATAAATCTGAATCTTTAACTATAAAGAAATATTGAAATGTCCACAAATCAGTTAAAGAAATAAACATTTTGCTACATAGTTTATTTATCTGGAAAAATGTCATATTGACTTGGATGCATTTTAAAAGCAACACATATTTTGCCACTTGAGTTCCGTTAGGATTTCATTGTATGATAGGATAGGATATATGATATGGATAGTCGTCATTTGGCATCCAAAGTTGAGACAGGCAACTCAGTTGTTAAGCAAAGCAGTCATTAAGTGAAATTGCAGCTATGCTTAGGATCTTACTGTATTTGCTTTACAGATCCACCAAGCTTATAATGACAAGGATTGGTCTTATTCATCACCATTATAGCTGAATGGTCACTAAATGAAGCAGTCAGTAAACAGGGACTACCTATATTGTACCATATATTATCTGGTACCTACATTGTGATTGGGATAACCCTAGTTTGTTAATTTTTTTCTTTATGCAAAAGAAACTAAAAGTAGCTTTCACTTTAACGTAATGTTTAAATTAACATAATTTAGTACAGTTCCACCTGTACATTTTGGTAACAGTATACTAATAATAATATACTGTTTTTCAGTGAATCGTTTGGCAAATCATGGTTTTAAATCCTTTGAAATGTTGTATAAAGCAACACGATGTGATGACAAGGATCTTCTTAAAAATTTTGTGGAAGTTTTTCAAAGTGCACTTGGTAAAATGGTGAGTTTATGGTAAATCATTATAAGATCCTAATGTGACAAAAACATGAAGTGTGAACAGTAGAGACTGTGGCATACTTAGTATATTTGAAAACTGGAGAGGATATTTTTAGCAACCTTTGCCCTTCAATGCTGAAAACCAGGTTGGTGCAGTGACTAAGACATCAGACTGGGAACCAGGAGACTCTTGAGTTCTAGTCCTCTTTAGCCACAATGCTAGTTAAGTGATCTTGGGCCAATCATTTCTGTCAGCCATAAGAAGAAAGAACTGGCAAGCCACTTTTGAAAAATGCTTCCCAGAAAACTGCACAGGCTTGTCCAGGGGGTTTTCAGGATTTAAAATTAATTGAGAACACATTTTTTTTCCTTCTGTCTCTGCTATACCTCTGCCAAAGGCCAAACAGCTGATTGTGCAACCCAACTTCATACCCACCAGTTGCCTCCTAGGGTCTTCAGCAACACCCTTCTGATTGCCACATCTGGGCAGACCAAACTCCATTTGCCCCTTGGTAGACCACTCAGTAAAAAAAGACCCAATGTCTCTGATTACAGAATTAAATAAACTGTTACTACTTTAAATAGAGAACTTCTTAATGTATTAATTCATGTTCCTTGAATTATGTACTGTTTTTCCTAGCCAAACATTCTTTATTACCTTACAGTTTGTAAAGGATATTGAAACAAGGATATCTATTTCAGAAGTGAGTTAGACTATCTAAGTTAGACAAATGGTAGGAAGGTTGTGTTTTTAACTAACGTATAGAAATATGAATAGTCCTCAACTTACAAGAATTCATTTAGTCACCTTCAAAGTTACACTAGCACTGAAAGGCTGCTCAGGAATTCTGGGAGTCATAAAAGAGCCAAGGTTGCCTCCCCCTGATGTAGAAAAAGCCAAAGTGTATGCCATATGTTTTAGCATCAACCTAAAGATAGGAGATTGCAGACTGATCACTGTCACAGTTTTGGATGTCAGCTTACATCTAGCATTCTGAGGCAACAGTGGAGAAGGGGGAAATCCTAGAGATTCCTGAGTGTCAACTCTGCCAAAATAGGCAAAGCCCACAGATGCAAGGAAAACAACGCAGGGAAAAGAAAGAGAAACAATCTGTCCACAATAAATTTGATTTCCAGCTTTGTGGATAGAAAGATTGTGTCATATTGAGACCAGAAAGGAAGTTAAGCCAAATTGTGTAATGTTACCCAGCTGTGAATTAATTATTTTTATTACTGCTCTTTCCTTATGGGTTATAGGTTCCATCATTTTGCAGTGATGTTGATGACATTGAGTGCAGACTTGAGGATGTGCCACAGAAACATTGCTTAGAATATAATTACGACTATGAAAATGGCTTTGCAATTGGTAAGTGAAGTAATAATAATAATAATAAAGTTAGAAGGGATCTTGGAGGTCATCTAGTCCAACCCCCTGCTCAGACAGGAAACCCTATACCATTTCAGACAAATGGCTGTCCAGTCTCTTCTTAAAAACTTCCAGTGTTGGAGCATTCACCGCTTCTGGAGGCAGATTGTTCCACTGGTTAATTGTTCTAACTGTCAGGAAGTTTCTCCTTAGTTCTAGGTTGCTTCTCTCCTTGATTAGTTTCCATCCGTTGCTTCTTGTCCTGCCTTCAGGCGCCTTGGAAAATAGCTTGACTCCCTCTTCTTTGTGGCAGCCCCTGAGATATTGGAACGTGATTTGCCCTTTGTCATTTATACACTCCGAAGAAAGAAATATTCAGCTCATTCCCTACAGTAATTCTGAATACAGGTAGTCCTCGACTTACGACCACAGTTGAGCCCAAAATTTATGTTGTTAAATGAGACATTTGTTAAGTGAGTTTTGCCCCATTTTATGACCTTTCTTGCCACACTTGTTAAGTGAATCACTGCAGTTGATAAGTTAGTAACCTGGTTGTTAAATGAATCTGGCTTCCCCATTGACTTTTGCTTGTCCGAAGGTCACAAAAGGTGGGTGACATGACCTTGGGACACAGCAATGGTCATAAGTATGAACCAGTTGCCTAGCACCTGAAATTTGATCACATGAGCATGGTATGCTGCAAAAGTCATAACTGTGAAAAATGGTCATAAGTCACTTTTTTCATTGCCGTTGTAACTTTCAGCGGTTACTAAGTGAATTGTTGTAAGTCGAGGACTGCCTGTATGTACTAAAGGGGAAAAAAATAACCAGGGAAAAAAAGAGTTAAACAGTTAACACAGCCTTCCATCATTTATTTCTTTGCTCCCTTCCTGCTGTGTTTCCTTTCTTAGAAACAGCAGTGTCAGGTCTATATTTCATTTATTTGTGTGTAATAAATACTTTACCTCTCTGCTTAACCTTTGAGGTAGGAGTTGACCTTTCTTGTCTGCATCTTATCCTCAAATTGTCAAGTCAGTAGCTGCTACTAATCCCTTATTCTAAAAAATGCAATTGTGCTTGAACAACTGGTTTACCGTTCATAAGTGTTATCTATTTCTCTTCGGATATTTCTTTTCTCTCTCTTTCTATTACCAACAGGTCCTGGTGGCTGGGGTGCCATAAATCGGCTGGATTACTCTTACGATGATTTTGTTGAAGTAGATTCTGAAGAGCAGCAACCTAAATTAGTGTCTGATTCTATGGATGTGGCAAACTCCCGGGTCAAAAGACACAAAAAAATGAATATGCCCATGTCAGACCACAAAATAAAGCTAATTTTTAATATCACTGGTACGAGAATCTTTTTGTCTCTTTTGTTATTAGGGAAAATGGAGTACACCTTTTTAAAATGGGGCCTATTTTGAGTGTTTTGTAAATAGAACATCCTTAGGAATTCTGTCGAACACAGGTTGAAGAATTTTTCTAATCTTCTGCCTGCTTCCAAAGAGCATTATGTTAATTAACTCTGTAATGCCTCTGCCTTTGCATAAGATGATTGTTTGTTTTTGAATCCTAGCTACTGTACCCCTGCCTGACAAACGCAATGATTCTCTGGAAGTCGAAAACCAGCAGCGCCTTCTAAAAACACTAGAGAAGATCACAAATCGATTGAAAAGAACTCTCAACAAGCATCCCATGTATTCTTTTCAGTTGTCTTCCGAATTGCTTATAGCTGACACCAATTCTCTAGAAGCTGAAAAGGCTTTTCTCTTCTGCAAACCGGGCTCTGTTCTGCGGGGGCGAATGTGTGGTAGGTAATTTTACTCTCAGTTAACTTAATTTAAGTTATTATGTTTAGAAGGCTATCAGGTTAGAGTCATTGCCTTGTGTCTACTTTCAAGGAGGAATCAAAGGAATCATATAATGTCAATCTTAAATTCACTGTTTATGCTATCTTATTTATTTTCACTTTGGAAAAGTTTGGCTCCTCAGGTAATTTCCTACCTCTTAGGGAAGGCTTCCTTCAACAGGAAGGGGGAGGGATGGGAACATGTTTTTCTAAGATACTAATAAATTCTTGTACTGCATGAAGTTCCATAAATCCTCCAGAATAGCTTTGGTGGAGCCTGGAATGATTGACATGAAGGAAGAAGAGTTATTCAGAATTTGCTTCTTTCTCCTTTACCCGTAGAAGTATTTCATCAGTAGCACACAACTATTTGGATTTCAGCAGTTATGAATATGTTAACACATTTTTAGGTAATCTGTAATTATCTGTTCAATCATTCATGTAGCTAGTATAGTTTTTGCACATGTAGAAACTGTGTCTGTGATGATGCAGATACAGATTACATTGCCCTCTGCAGTTTGAGAACTAGGTCAGACTTTAAACAATCATTGTTCCACAGCCAACATTTTATTCATATTTTATCTAATTAAATTCCAGTTAACTGTCCTTTGGGTACTTACTATTCTCTGGAACATCATGCATGTGAAAGTTGCTGGATTGGATCATATCAAGATGAGGAAGGTCAGCTAGAATGTAAAAATTGTCCATCTAACACCTATACTGAATATCTCCATTCCAGAAGTGTGTCAGAATGCAAAGGTAGGAAATTGGGAATCATTTAATATTTCACGAATGGAGGCGAAGTCCGAAAGCTCGGAAGACAAAACCTCTGGTCCCATTGGCCAACCCAGATAAAAATACGAATCCTGGGTAAAGCCATGCAATAAAAACAAATAAATTCGAACACCAGGATAATATCAAACTAACAACTGTTTAATACAACTGTTTAATACAAGTGCTGAGCTTTCGTCGGCCAATATATATTTTCAGCTACTGAGGGAACCAGTGTTTTTTTTAATTTCAACATGAAAACAAATGTTTATGCTTGTTTAAATTAGGTTTATTCTAGATGTCTAGAAAGAAAATTTAAATTTACACTAAAGAATGTTTTTTTTATATAAAACAACTTTTATTTGTTTATAAAATACCACAACTTTATAGAAAGATGTGTCTGCATTTGTGTGTGTGTGTGTGGGAGAGAGAGAGGGGGGGAAGGGAGGGAGGGAGAAAGCACACTGGGTCTGATCACTGCATCTAATCTGTTGTTGTTTTTTTCAAAAGTAGCCAGTGAGATAATCTCTGTTTCACACAAAGCACTTCAAGTTATACAGGTAGTCCTCAGCTTACAACTATTCGTTTAGCAACCATTTGAAGTTACAAAAGCACTGAAAAAAGTGACTTATAACCAGTCCTTGCACTTATGACCATCTCAATATCCCCACAGTCACATAATCAAAGTTTGGGTACTTGGCCACTGGCATTATTTACAACAGTTGCAGCATTCTGGAGTTCTGTGATTACAATTTGGAACCTTCTGGCTGGTTTCTGACAAGTAAAGTTACCTGGAAGAAGCCAAATTTGCTTAACCCAACTGGATGATTCACCGAACTACAATGGTTGGCTTAACAAGTGGCAAGAAAAAATGTAAAATTGGGCACAGCTGATTTAACAATGACCTTGCTTAGCAAAAGAAATTCTAGTCTCAATAGTCGTCAAACGTTGAGGTCTGCCTGTAGGCTACAGAGAGTAAAACGCTCTTGTAACAAATACCCAATTTCTTTGAAGAATACAAAATGGAAGCAGTATATAAGATATTATCAAATAGAGCAGCAACCCCAATCTTTTGGGCACCAGGGACCGGTTCCATGGGGAAAGGTTTATCCGCAGACAGGAGGGGACATGGTTTCATGTACTGCCTGCATCCCATGGATGGGGTTTTGCTTGTTTGTGCAGACCAGTTTCTGGCACACCATGGACTGGTGTTGGTCCACGGACCGGGGGTTGGGGACTCCTGAAATAGAAGAAAACATCATTAGGAGTAAATACATTGACAATTTCTGGAAAAGAAAGCTGCAGTGGAAAGGAAAGCAATTCTTTTATTGTGGTTCTATAATAAATTGCACTAGAGTCAGCGTTCCTGCATAAATACATTGTATTTAAATAAGTATTTTTACAGAAATGGCTCCCAAAACAGTTCAGGACAATAAAATTACCAATTGAAACACAACAGCTTCCAATATGAGTGAAATTATTAAATCAGGAAGCTAGAATGACAGACTAAAACAATAAGATCCTAATAATAATTTGCATGCTTTTCACGGTTTTTTTAATTTATACTTTTTCTTCTTTCTTACCACAGTAATTATGTGATCTTTTCAGTGGAGTTAATATATCAGTTTAATGCCAATCATCAAAAAAGCTTCTTTATTCTTTGTGCTTCGGATTTTTATGGTAGAGTGGTTTATGGTTTCGATGGAGTGTTCTAAACAAAACACGCAGCTTCTGCAATAAACATATCCATATTTGTGGCAGATCTTCTTTGCAAATTGTATTTTGCAAGTTAATATGCTTAGCTTGCTCTAGGCTTCTAAATCACCAGTTACACCTCATTGCAGATGCAGTTGTTCTGCATTAAATTGCTGGGTTTATTTTTGCTCTTATTTTTGAGCTCCTTGGAATTGATATGTATTTTTTTAAATTAGAAAATTTTAATTACGTTGTACTGTTCTCATATACTCAGCTCAGTGCAAGCCTGGAACCTCCTCTCCAAACGGCCTTGAGATCTGTGAATCGTGTCCCCTTGGCAAATATCAGCCTACCACTGGATCTAAGCACTGCATTTCTTGTCCAGAAAATATGTCAACAGTCAAAAGAGGAGCTGTGGATATGTCAGCATGTGGAGGTTTGTGACATCTAAATTCCAGGAAACAGCATGTTGCTAAATACTGTGCAGTATCTATCACTCCCATTCCCTGATCTCTGCATAACTGAAATATTTTTAAATAGTAGCGTGCATTATGTCTGTAGTCTATCTTATTTATCTAGTGGACCATAATTTTCTGCACAAAGGATTTGAACTGTAGCCATACTTTAAAGAAACAATCTCCTGAGACCTCTGTTTAGACAGAGTACTTGTTTATGTTAGCAAATATTAGTTTGTGGTTTCCAGCAGTGTGCTGGTAACAACAGCAGATTATTTCCATATGTTATTAGTGCTTTTATTTGTTTCTTGCATAATATAAACTTGGGGGAAAGTAATATTAATTTTTGCCAGTTTCTGGCCAAACTTGAAAATAGTTTTGCTTGTCCTCTGAGAAATAAATCTGTTTCTTTTGCCAATGCAGAATTAGAAATATGAGGAAGAGTAGGTATAAATCTAACACATAAACAAACAGGCCACATTATTTGGCAAATATCAAGTATTTGACATTCGGTGCCGTTTTTGAGGTCATATATCTATGGAGATTCTCAATCATCCAGATCTTGGTTGTCCCAAACATGCTTTTTTCCAAAAGGCAATTGGATTTTCTTGGGGTTTTTTCCTTTGAAAATGTTTCACTTCTCATTCAAGGAGGAGAACCGAAGAAGCTTCTTGGATGAGAAGTGAAATGTTTTTAAAGTAAAAAAAAAGAAAAGAAAGAAAGTCCAATTGTCTTTTGGAAAAAGCATTTTTAGAGTCATAGTTTGTAACTTCAAGGTATGCAAAACATATAAAAACACGTCTATTCTCTTTTTCTGATATTTTGTCCTTCTGAAAACTAAGACTGTGGTTGTAAGATAAAAAATTTGGAACTCCCAGAGTACAAATAGTTTGATTGTCTTTTTATACGATCTGTTGGTTTCATTTTAGGTTAATCTTGCATTGTGTTGCAAACCTAGCGATATTTCTGAATAAATGTATGTATGTAAGATTGGGATTTGGGAAATGTTATCTAGAGGTGACAGAGATTTGGTACAATAATCTGGTTCTGGAACATTTTAAATCCACTTGGTTGAAGCTTTCCATTGATTGAAACAGGTCTTCTTCTTTTGTGAAATAATGTTAAGATGTTATATCAGTGCATAAAGAAGATTCTGTTATGTGCTTTGCAGTTCCTTGCCCAGCTGGAGAATTCTCACGTTCTGGTTTAATGCCGTGCCATCCTTGTCCCAGAGACTATTACCAACCTGAACCAGGAAAATCCTACTGCCTATCTTGCCCATTTTATGGAACAACAACAATCATTGGAGCCAGATCTATAGCAGACTGCTCAAGTAGGTTATGTCCTTTAAAGGGTATGAAAATGATCAACAATAAGCATAAGGGTAGGAAGAGCTTGACTCTTCATGTATTTACAAATGGATGTCTCGTGCTTAAAGAGAAATTAGATTGTGCCTTTGCTAAGAAAATATAGACAGAAGACAACTGTCGAGATACCGTTGTACAGTTCATATGGAACAAAAATAAAAAGGAAAGGGACTTCAATGAACAGAACAAAGACTCTTCATATCACAATAGTACTTTGGGAGAGCCAAGCCATCCTGTGATTAATAGCCCCACCTCCCAGATGAATCCTGAGCGATTCTTTTCATAGTCTTACACACAGATCTTCTAGAAGTGATGATCCATGCACAAGCTACATTGCTACATATTGTGTCATGCCTGTAGCTCTCCTTTGGTTTCCCAAGTTTCCTCAATAGGTTCATAACGGGGTTTTTTTTTGCTTCAATGTAGGTGATTTAATATATAAAATTCGGCAATGGCATGAGAACATAAGAAATTGTGGGCTCCACCACTGACGTTTTAATCTTAATAGCCAGTTCTAGACTTAGATGATGACATTATTCTGTTTTGCTTTGTTTGTTTTTCTGTTTTGTATTTTACTTTTTATGATAAAACAATAAATAATAGTTTTTTAAAAAGACATTATTCTGTTCCTGACACTGCCAGAGATCCTGTTTAACACAAAATCAATAAATCTGAATTGAGTTTGCATGCTAAGATACTCAGATTTTATACCAAAATGCTGAAGAACCAAACCGGATGTGTGACAGAAAGGGTACTGTACCTCATCAGTAGTAGAAACTGGAGTCCATCTGAAGTAATATAACCCAGAGATCCCCAACCTTTTGTGTACCAGGGACCGATTCTGTGCAGAGGGGTTTTTCCACAGACCAGAGAGTGTGTGGTTTTGTGTGCTGCCTGCATCTTGCAGATGGGAAATTGCTTGTTTGTGCGGACCGGTTGCTGGCATGCCGCAGACCGGGTACTGGTCCACGGACCGGGGGTTGGGGACCCCTGATATAACCCATCTGGATATTCATATTTTAAATGAATATGTAATTGTTTTTGAAAGGTTAGATCTCTCCCTCAACAACTATATTCCCTTTTCAGTTATTGCAACATGAATTGTATTAGAATCTTGACTTCGAGAGGATTTCGCCAATCGGATTTTTACAGTTGCTTTCATATCAATCCCATTTAGGTTTTGGCTCTACTTTTTCTGCCGCGGAGGAGAGTGTAATGCTTCCAGTTGCTCCAGAAAACATCAGCAAGGACCCCAAAGTCAGCAGCCAGGCAAGAACAGTCATCGTGGTTTCCCAGAATGTGTAGTTACATAGAAATTAGAAAGCTGGGTGGAAAAAAAAAATCATTGAAAACGATTTGTTTGAAAGTTAAAGGGTTGCTGCCTCTCACGATGCGTTCTTTATTTCATTTGTATCCCATGCAGCAGGGTCTGCGGGAGTGAATGGTGAAAGCAAGACCATGGCATTGCGCTGTGAATTCCACCCCTCCTTGGGATGGGTGCAAATGGCCTGGTGCATGTGGTCAAGGGATGGGTCCTGTCAGTGGTGGGATTCAGCCAGTTCGCACCACTTCGGCAGAACCGGTAGCTAATTTGTTGTTGCCCAGGCCCAGAATGGACTTCCGGAAGTGGCATCCACACAGAGAACCGGTTGTTCACATATTTGAATCCCACCACTGGGTCCTGTGCTATAATGCCCTCCTAATTCATCACTCTTCCCCTCTCCACCCGCTGCAGATGCTGGCGATCCCGCATGGGTAGTCCTCGATTTATGACCACAAGACAAGAATTTCACATTGCTAAGCAAGGTCGTTGTTAGGTGAATCATGCCTGATCTTACGACTTTTTTTTTTTTTGCCACGGTTGCTAAGCGAATCGGTTGCAGTTCTACACTGAATCACGTATTCGTTCAGGCCGACTTCCTTCATTGACGTTGCTTGTCAGAAGCCAACTTGGAAGGTCACAGATGGGGATCAGATGACACCCCTCCCCCAAGGATGCTGCAACCGTTGTAAATACGTGCCGGTCGCCAAGCACCCAAATTTTGATTACGCAACCATGGGAATGCTGTGACTGGCATAAATGCGAGGACCAGTTGTCAGTTACTTTTTTCAGTGCCATTGTCACTTCGGACAGTCGCTAAACAAATGGTTGTAAATCAAGGACTGTATTTGATTTAACATGGTGTACATTCCCCTCCCCTATGCAGTATTTGAGACCATTATGCATTCATATCATCTATTAAGACTTAACATTTAGAATCCGGATAGGAAGTCTGAGCTGCTATTTGCTATTGAACAGGTAATATATATTTTTGTTTTGTCTTTTTCCCATTGACCACAGACATTCCATGAATGTTTTCTGCAGCCATGCCATAACAGTGGAACTTGCAAGCAGGTTGGAAGTGGTTACATTTGCATATGCCCACCAGGATATGCAGGTAAGTAATAGTGTTACAATTCTTCCTAAATATCATGGTTTGACTGACATATTGCTTGGGAAGAAAAAGAAATATATTAAGAAGTATTCCGTAAATATTCAAACAAGAGATAGAAACTTTTCTTGGAATTACAGGCCCACTTTTTTCTATGTGGGGTTAAAACCTAAAATTTGTGAATAAACAAAAAGTTAGTTGTAGCCTAAAAAAAAAAATCAAATAAAAGGTTTGGGGAGGTAACCTGTAAACGCATTAAAATGTCTCTGACTTTGACGTTACTCTACATGATGTGATCTTTCATCAACTCAAAAATAGCCTTTCTGTGAATGAAAGATATTTTTTTAAGAGAATTGTTGACTTCTTGTTACTACTCCAAAGGCTTGCTTTTTAACTTCTGTTTTGTAGAAATACTTATCTGAGTTTTTTCCCTTCATTTAAATATATCTTTTCATTGCAGCATGGTAATTTTCATATCATTTTTATGCTATTAGTCTTCCTTAGTTACAAAAAAAACCCTGTTCAGTTATAAATGAACCATTTGTGTAGATCTAAGCAGGTTAGCATCATTTATACTAAATATGAAGTTTGCAGTGATTAAAACTAGTTATATTAGACTCTCTGGACGTTTTTTCTTTAAACCGATAGCTCTCATGGACCCTACAAAAAGTTTGTAACTTAACTGGAGTGAAAATAATGGAACTTGCTAAGTCATGGTCTCCCAGTTCCAAGTATAGACTGATCCTGTACATATTCAAAGATGGGCCCTTACAAACACTGCATATAATTTAATAAAAGTGTATGGAATTATTAGCTTGATCTGTACTCATGTGTCAAGAATAGGCGAACAAAACAGAATCTAGCTATCGCTGTCTTTTCACAGGAGACCTAACAGTTTAGCAAAATGTTTCAATTTCCTGTTATTTAAAAATGTATCAGTAAAAGGACCTTGAATACTGTAAAAATTAGCTGCAAATAAACACATGGATTTTTATAGTAAAAGGCTATGTGCTGGGAATAGGGTAGAAACAGAGGGTTGAAAGAAAACAAAGGCAAAGGAAAGCAAACAGATTTGTTCATCCAGGGACAGATTTTAGACATTTGGTCCTTAAAAGTCTGTGTTTGAATGTTTGTATATCCAGACATATTTCTGGTGCTTAATTAGATTTGCCAGTCTACTCATTTAATAGTAAAATGAGAAGCAAGTACAGGTTTAACCATACTTTTCTCATGTGGAAAATTTGACAATAGAGATGGATGCAAATTTCACTGAGTTTACCTTTCACCAAAAATTACACAATTACAGAGGAAAAACAGGAAAAACTCAAGATTTTTAAAGAGTAACCCAGCATCACTGGTAGATTTGTCTGTTTTATCATGAACTCAATTTTGTTTTAGTACTCAGATCAGTTGGGGAAAGGAGTGTCTCAGAATATTTAATTGAAACAGAATGTCTTTTGAGCTTTTAACTGAACAAAATTAAATTAATTAGTAAATTAATTTAATTAATTAATTAAACAAAAGCCTATCAACAAACTCAGTAGCAACTAGAACTAAATAGACTCTGAGATCAATTAGCTGTGTGTTTTTCATACGGGCCAGTTTCATCTATTTCTAACCTACGTGTAAATAGATTCAAATCCCTCCCCCAAACATCACATTTTATTTTTCTATTACTTGATATTTATTTGATGTGTTTTGCACTTTTGGCCCATGCCGATTTATTTTTCTTTGTGTTCTTTTGGGTTGTGTTCTAGGATTAAAATGTGAAAAAGAGATTGATGAATGCAGGTCATCTCCCTGTCTCAACAAAGGGATTTGCAAGGATGGCACTGCAGCATTCATTTGCCAGTGTCAACCAGGCTACTCAGGTGACAAATGAACTAAAGCAGTAAAGCATCATCTCCAGGTTGCAAACTTTAAAAAAAAAGTTACGGCTCATATTTATTGAGCTTGTGAATATCTTGCCTTCTATATTCTGCTGATTTCATAGTGTGAATTTCTTTGGCGAACTGGCGAGGAACAGTTCAACATAAATTTTATTGCTGTTGTATGCTGGGCATATATAAAAATATCTGCATAAAGGTTTCTTAAATGGCTGCATTCCGAAGATATGTATGTCACCACCTCCAGACTGCACCATATTACTTAAAACATAGAATAATAGAATTGGAAGGGACCTTGAGGTCTTTTAGTCCAACCCCCTGCTTGAGCAGGAGACCCTATACCGTTTCAGACAAATGGTTGTCCAGTCTCTTTTTAAAAGCCTCCTGTGATGGAGCACCGATAACTTCTGAAGGCAAGTTCTTTATGGGTTGCCTTCATATTAGGGAATGGGTAAGAGTAGACTGTCATTGGCTGTCCTATTTCCCCCCTTACAATATGGGGGAAATTGGGTCTTGTTGCAAAGTAGCAATCCATCTGGCTAAGCTTTTGTAGCTGAAGTTGAGTGGAAAGTCACTGAGGAGTCTATGAGTGGAAGGAAATGGATAAATGCAGTGGTGGGATTCAGCCGGTTCGCACCACTTTGGCAGAACCGGTAGCTAATTTTTTGTTGCCCAGGCCCAGAATGGACTTCCGGAAGTGGCATCCACACAGAGAACCGGTTCACATATTTGAATCCCACCACTGGATAAATGTCATCATTTGATCGTATCAGAATTGTGTGGGTCTTCTCCTACAATGTTTGTTAAATTCAGTAGACAAAATGTAATTATTATGCACCTAGGGCAAGATGGTGGTTTACCATTAAAAAGAAAAAGGAAATGAAATAAATAGAGGAAGCTTGGTACAGATTATTTTTAAGGTGACTAGCTGGATTCTTTCATCTATTTGTTTGGATTTTTTGCTGCAGTAATAAACCATAGTTCTGGATTGTGTCCACACTTGGTAAATGAGTCTATGTCCTCTTGATGAAAGCTGAAGGACATGGTCCATTAAAATCTACATTATTTCATTCAATACAGAAATCCTGTAATTGACAACAATACCAGCTTCTGCTTGCAATTTTCCTAATTAGAAAAGCTTATAATGTAGATAGGATGGTGGACTCTTATTTCCAAATTAGTAACATGAATGGAAAGAGCTGTTTATTTATTTAGTTATTGAATTTATAGGCCCCTCCGATCTTTTATGACTGGGCAACTTGCAAAATACAACAATAAAAAAAGCAAAGATTAAAACAAAAAATTCCATTGTCCAAACCAAAAATAAAAGACTGGAAAAATACAACCATTACTCAGGAAACCCCAATTTCACACAAGGGATCTATTAACCACTCTGGCCCTAGGCCAGGTTTTAAGGGATTGTTTAAGTAGGGCCCGGGTGGGAGCCATATGAATTTGGGGAGGGGGGTTAATGATGTTCCAAAGGTCAGGTGCCGTGAAAGAAATGGAACTGCAGCTAGAGCACAGAAACAAGAATGTTTATGTCTAATGAATAAGGTTGAAAATTTATTATTAACTGCTGTGCTGGAAATTTATAACCTGGCTGTTTTTAGGATTGTATCTTCCATGTGTCAGTCCATTGTGTGAACTTGTAAATCTGCATGTGTATACTATTAATGTTCTCTGTAATCTATTACTTGAAGGCTTACTGTGTGAAGAAGATGTAAATGAATGCCATTCAAATCCTTGTCTGAATAAAGCGGTCTGTGTTGATGATATTAACTCTTACCGTTGCTTGTGTCCAGAAGGCTTCACAGGTTGGTCCGTTTTATTGACGACCCTCTTCTAATATTTCATATAGCTCTCAAGATGTTTTGTATTGCTTGCAAGATCTTAAAAAAAAAGAGGAAAGTTTAACTTTCCAGTTAAAAAAAAGGATCACATAGTTAGGTGTTATCATGTGTGACTTCCCTCATCAGGATAAATGAGAAGTTTGTGACATTGGAAAAAAAAGGACAATATTTTTCAGCAATTAGTCTAATACATTAACAAAGTTGATACTTTAATCTCCAGAAAATTCATTGTATTGAATACCTACATCAGTGATGGCGAACCTTTTAGAGACTGAGTGCCCAAAAAACGCCCGCCCCCGCTCTGCCTCCCACCCTGCCTGCTCTGCCCCCACCCGCCTCCTGCCCTGCCCACCTGCAGGGACACGCACCGCCTCCATGGCCCGCAGCAGATCACCCAGGCAGCCCTGCAGCACCATGGCAGCCACGCCCTCCGCCCACACCCCGCAGCAGCATCTGCACACTATGGGGTGCGAGGGCGGAGTCGTGTCCCTGCTGCCCGGCTATGTCCTTGGCTGCGCTGCTTCGTGTGGGCCGCACCCAGGGGCGATTCTCCTCCAGGGAGGCTGCTGGTGAGGAGGGGGCCACAGGGGGAGGCGGGGCTGGGGCAATGGCACGCGTGCCCACAGAGAGGGTTCTGAGTGCCGCCTCTGGCACGTGTGCCATAGGTTCGCCACCATTGACCTACATTATGTTTTGTTTAAAAAAATGTATTTGACTTATTAACTTTTTTTTTAATCTTCATTCTTTTTAATGTTCCCAGAGTCTATAAAGTTCAGAAATTGCCTGATGCTGATAACATCTTTATTCCTTTCTTCTTTCTCAGGCACTCACTGTGAGGCAGAGGTAAATGAATGTCTTTCAAATCCCTGCTTCAACAAAGCTACCTGTGAAGATCAGGTTGCAGGTTTCCATTGCAAGTGCTTGCCTGGATTTATTGGTGCTCTGTGTGAAAAAAACATTAACGAATGTCTCAGTAGGCCTTGTAAAAATGGAGCCACATGCAAAGATGGAATCAATGGTTATAGGTAAAGAGATGTATGTATATAGCTTTGAAAATATATAAAGGTTTAATCATGCAAATACGGTGTATTTATTTGTTTTCCCACTTGATTGCTTGCTAAGGAACCAAAATAGCAATCCCTTAAGGCCCAAAATATAACAGAATCACTGCTTTTAGAATCTTACCTCTCTCCTTTAAACTTTATGAACTTTTCCTTTTGTCTTAGAAGCAGGGCTTTTTTTCTCTCATAGAACGCCCAGAACGGAGTTCCAGCACCATTTTTGGATGGAACCTTGTAGGGTAGGCAAGGCGGGGTTATATGACGTGTGTGAATTCTGGCACCTTTTTTTTTTTTTTTTTTTAGAAAAAAAGCACTGCTTAGAAGTATCTACTTCTATAAGTAGACATATCTATAACACTGTCCAGTGCTATAGATGGAGTTTACAGGCTCTACTGACTGTGGTCTACATTCTTTTTTCCATCCAATCTTTTTGGCACTCTAGGTTATTGTATTTTCACTTTTTATTTATTTACTCTAGCTTACATGTCATGCCAGTCACAGATTACTTCCATATACAGTAATTGGGTTAAAAAGTTTAACGGCAGCCTAACTGTCTCTTCCCCAGAAATGCATTTGGGGGGTTTTATTCTGGATTTTTTTCTCTCTCTCCATAGTCCTTGGCTGGGGGGTTCAGCCATTTTTAACTCAGTCTTTCTTTTGCCAGCTTTTTCTCCACATCATATTTGGTCCAATTCTGTTTTGCTTTCAGAGAGTTATCCTATTAACAGACAGATAGGCAAGACAGGCTCTTCGGCCGCTTTGTGCAATGTCTTTCCAACATTCTTTAGGGTTGCAAAAATAAACAACATCCAGAATTTTCAGAACTTGTAAGCATTTCAAATTCAGACTCCACAATCGATCTTTTTTTTTTTTTCAACTTCTTACATACTTAGGCTTTCCACTTACCCTCGTATTAGTTCTTCATTTCACTTAAGTAACTTACTCTGTATTTAAGACAGCTAGAATGTAATTGTTCAAACTGTAGTAAAGAGAATTCTTTCATTTTGTCTTCTCAAAGGTGTCACTGTGTGACAGGTTATACAGGGCCCCAATGTGAAGTGAACACCAATGAATGTGAATCCAATCCCTGTGAAAATCAAGGAACATGTATGGATGCCTTGAACTCGTACGTTTGTAAATGTCCTCCTGGCTTTACAGGCAGCAGGTGTGAAACAGGTACCCAGGATCAAAGTATTAGCAAACAATAGCAAATTTATCTTGGCAACAATTCTGCAGACTTGAACTGAAAGCAGATGACTCCCATGAATATAGACTTTGCAAACCGCAGTATACAGTACAGGTAATCCCCAAGTTATGAGCATTCCTTTAGCAAACATTCGAAGTTATGCAATATGCGCCCCCTAGTGTTTACAAAAAAGCCCCAAAATTACGAATGTTGCTGCACCATGGTAGTCGTTCACCCTTAGGAACGGCCGCAGTGGCACTGTAACATTCACCCTGGCTATTCCTTCCCTCTCCTCTGCCCCAGGTCTCCCTAGGCCAGGTGTTGGCAACCTTAAACACTCAAAGAGCCACTTGGACCCGTTTCCCAGAGAAAAGAAAACACTGGGAGCCGCAAAACTTACACGCACAATTGGGGGTGGAGCTTGATTGAAGAGTTTAATTAAAAAGAAATAGAGGCTGCTGTGCGTGAGTTCTCTCTCTCTCTCTCTCCCTCTTCCTCCCTCTCTCTCTCTCCCTCTCTCCCCCCTCTCTCTCCCTCTCTCCGATCTTGTGCTCACCTGGCAAGCTGACTTCACACTGTTCTCCGACAAGCTGACACACATTCTTATTGGGCTGGCTCTTTCCTGCCCTTGGTCTGCCAGTCCTCTTCCCCCACTCAGTGTGTGTGTGTGAGAGAGAGAGAGAGAGAGAGAGCTGCTGCTTCCTGCTGAGATGCAGCAAAGGCAGGAGCCCTGCCCAAAAAGCTTATCAGCTTGTCTGAGAACAGCGGAGGAAGCTGGGAGCCGCAGGAGAAAGCTCAAAGAGCCACATGCGGCTCCAGAGCCGTGGGTTGCCGACCCGTGCAACTAGGCCTTGGATACCTTGCAAAGAATGAGATCCTGAGCTTTCTTGGCTGTTCCAGGACTACAGTGCATTTGCAGAGAATGGAGCCCTAAAGTAACGCAAGATCTCGCGTGATTTCATGGTACTTTAGGCCTCTGTTCTCTGCAACAGAGAAAGGAACCAAAGCCAGGGTAGACTTCTGCATGCCTCCGGAAGCCCGATCTGGGTGTCAAAGGCCTTTTTCAGGTCGCTGCTGCCCGGAAAGGAGGCCAGGAGAGTCTTCTGCGGACCTCCGGAGGCCCGATCCAGGTGTCGGAGGCCTTTTCCAGGCTGCTGCCACCCAGAAAGGAGGCCAGGGGACGCTTCCGCAGACTTTCCAGACATTTGAGGCCTTTTCTGGGCTGCTACTGACAAGAAAGGAGGCTGGAAGATGCTTCCACGGGCCTTCGGAGGGCCATTCTGGCCCTTGGAGGCCTCCTCCAGGCCTTGGAGGCCTCGGGCAGCAGCCAGGTGCTTCCAGAGGTCTGTTCTGGGCCTCAGGGGCCTCTAGGCCTCCTGAGGCCCAGAACAGAGGCTTCCCTCTGCTCTTGCTGGGATCAGAGAAAGAAACAAAGAGGCTGGAGAGGAGACAGATCTTCACAAGGTAAATGACCCGGTGGAGGAGCAATTGTGGGGATCACAGGGGAAGGAGCATGAGGTAACTCGGGGGGGGGGGGGCTTGGATGATCTGAAGCAGATGGCCTGTTCCATCACTAGGCCTCCCCATGGCCTTCCCCACCCTGAGATACTCATGTTCACTTAATGAGCTGCGCATTTGCCCACGCGTTAAATTAGCAAATGCATGGGCAAAAGCTGGGAGTGAATTGCGTTCAAGGCAGGCTCCATTCCATTCGTAACTTGAGGATTACCTGTAAATACAATAATTCAATAGCAATAGCACTTAGACTTATATACTGCTTCACAGCCCTAAGTGGTTTACAGAGTCAGCATATTGCCCCCAACAATCTAGGTCCCCATTTTACCGACCTTGGAAGGATGAGAGGCTGAGTCAACCTTGAGCTTGTGAGAATCAAACTGCTGGCAGTCAGCAAAATTAGCTTGCAATTATACTGCATTCTAACCACTGCGGCACCATGGCAAGTCAATATTGGACTTATTATTATAAGTTCAATTATAAACCAATAATATATAAAAATAAGACACTGAAAAAATATATTTTGAATGCTATCCAGAATGCACTTGAGTTGGGTGGCCACTAAATTTAAATAAACAATAATATTTAGAATCTTACTATTCCCTAAACTTCAATTTCATTTTCTACAAAGTTATAGAGTATTTCTTCTGTGTTCTTCAAGTACTTGTTAATCAACTGGAAAAGATTTCTTCATTCCTTGCTTTGTGCTAAAGTATTGTAGCAACCTTTGTGGCCAGTTAGCAAATTATTAGAAATGGTATATGATTTTCAGTTTTTAAACCAAATACTTTAATGTTTAGAAATATTAAAAATAAAGTCATGCAGAAAATCAATCCGCGTGGTTGTTAAGAGTCAACACTGGCTGTAGACAATCTATCAGTTGTAAACAATACAGTATGTCTTGGCTCTGGAGAAGAGAAGAGTTTATTATCAATATAGTAAATTTTCTCATCACTAAAGCATGTCAATTTCCTTCTACCACTTTTAGTGGTATTTTGAATGGGTAACGAAATCTCTAATTTGCTGTCATAAAATATTTTGTTTCATAAATGAGTTGGAATCCATTGGAATTCAAAGATATGTTGATTTTAATTTAACTTAATTTTCCTTACCGAACTATAGATTCTGCCCAAGCTCTGCTTTTGTCTGTAGTAAACTGAAGAGAGAGGTTTGCTTAACACTTGAATACAAGATGAAGCAAATGTAAAAAAATAAAATAAAGAGCAAGTTCAAAAATTTTAGTTGCCGGATGGTAATGCTGTGCGCTAAAGAATGTTAACATCACAACATAACAACACTAGAGATTTGAGTGCATATGGATATGCATATGGATGCATATTCATCCATCAGGGTTAACTGTCCAATTATATGGTATACCTTCTAAGACTCAGGTGTCTTTAGATAGAAGAACAGTGGATATTTTACATTGGACGTTTTCTATATAAATCATGTTTACCGAAACACGATGCTTAGTATTTTCTTAGAACCAACGTCTAAAAGAATCTAAGAAAAGGTGTAGGTGAATTAGATAGTTATAGGAGAGCATTAAAGGTTAGTATGTGGAAGATTATACCTTATAGCAGGGTTGGTATCTAAAAGAAGGGAGGTATAGACTTTTCCTGTGCCTTCTGGGTATTTATGCAGTAGTGGTGAGATGAGGTTACAGAATGTCTCTGCGGTACGGGTGCTGCTGGAGAATACATGGTCTGTCGTTTCTTTATGTCCAGAGACACAGGGGCATTGTTTCTCCAAGTAAGAAATCTTCCTATATCAGCACTCAAGGGCAGCGGAGTTGAGAGCATAGGATTGTGCAAAATAAAGGCCCTCCAATGTTAAAGTACTTTGAGTTTAATTAAGTTTAATTACCCTATAATCAGCAATGGCCAGCAGAATAAAATCCGCAGGGACTCCTTTAACTTTTTAAGGGAAAGAGTACCTGTATTCACTGGCAATACAAGTTGGGATCCTGGCTAGATCCGACTGATGTTCTGTTTCTGCTGTACAGGTAGTTCCTCAACTTACAACAGTTCATTTAGTGACCGTTCAAAGTTACAACGGCTCTTTAAAAAAAAAGTGACTTATGACAATTTTCACACTTGCGACAGTTGTAGCAGCCCCGTGGTCACGTGATCAATATTCAGACACTTGGCAAATGTTTATGACTGTTATAGTGTCCCGGGACCACATGATCCCCTTTTAGGACCTGACAAGCAAAGTCAACGGGGAAGTTGGATTGCACTTCAATTAATGTTATTAATTTAACAATTGTAGTGATTCACTTAACAACTGTGGCAAGAAAGGTCTTAAAATGGAGCAAAATTCACTCAGCAACAGAAATGTGAGGCTCCATTGTGGTTGTAAGTCAAGGACTACCTGTATGCTAGTTAATGAGTGCTTTGGCCTGATTATATCCCATGCTGAGGGCAAGACCAAGAGAGAAGCCCAAGGATGAGATTTTAGTTGCCACTGCCTCTTTCCATGTGGATTGAAAATCATCCCTCATAGTTAATGCAGCAAGACGAAGGGGGGGGGAGATATTTTGAGCCAGTTGTAGAGTATGATCCCCCCCCCATTCTTGCGTCAACTTTCATGAAGCCTCAGGATAGCATTAGAGACACAATTTGGGACTTGAAGGGCTGATCTTGGAAATTTGGATTGTACACGTTCTTATGGAGCAATATTAGGTATTGTGCTATTGACCTGTCAAAGGACTAAACATTTTTCCTGTCTGTTGCAGAGCAGTCTTCTGGATTTAATCTGGATTTCGAAGTCTCTGGAATCTATGGCTACGTTTTGCTTGATGGTGTTCTCCCCTCACTCAGTGAGATCACATGTGCATTTTGGATGAAATCCTCCGATACTACAAATTATGGGACTCCAATTTCTTATGCAGTGGAAAATGGAAGTGACAATGCATTCTTGATTACAGATTACAATGGGTATATGAAGTAGCTACAGCTTCCAGTTCATAGGCTTGGGGAAGAGAGGCAAACTGTATTTTATTGCTTTATCCACCTAACTTCTAGAGCAGCGGTTCTCAACCTATGGGTCGTGACCCCATTTGGGGTCGATCGACCATTTCACGGGGGTCGCCAAGCAAGGCTGTCCGCCATTTTTTTCCCCTTTTCAGGCGGGTGCCTTACCTCCCTTGAGCTGGGCCAGCTGGTGGTCGGCCTGCTCCGTCTCTGCCGCTTGCCAGCTACGCCTCGGCCGGCGCAGGGGGCGGAACCACGCATGCGCGGNTAGTCCTCGACTTACGACCGGTTTAGTCCTCGACTTACGACCAGTTTAGTCCTCGACTTATGACCGGTTGGGGGTCGCGGCATTAAAAAGGTTGAGAACCACTGTTCTAGAGCTTGTTTTTCCATGTATTCAATTACACAATAGAGCATTACACATTCTATATTCAGCAAGAAAGGAGCCTATAGATTTGTGAACTATTCCTCCAATAGAGGGAAATCTACTGTAGTTTATAACTTAACGCTACCTTGCATGGCCCACCCAAATCCCTTTGGTCTTTTTTGTTTTATTTTGCTTTTGCTTTTTCAACTGAAGTTCAGAAACTAATGCTCAGGCCAGCCATCAACTTTTGCTTGATTATATTCACTCCGAAGTCTTTCGAATTATTGTTTGTCTTGTCCCCATTAGAGCATTAAATCTGGCATGCAGCTAAGCTGTTTCAAGCAGGTCACTTCCATTTCTCTTTCTTCTCTTCTGATACAGATGGGTTCTGTATGTTAATGGGAAGGAAAGCATTACAGATTGCCCGTCTGTGAACGATGGCAATTGGCATCATATCGCTGTAACTTGGGCAAGTGCAGACGGAGCCTGGGGAGTGTACATTGATGGAAAATTGTCTGATGGAGGCAGTGGCTTATCTGTGGGAACAGAAATCCCTGGTACGTCTCCCTTCATTATTTATCTGACTGTATTTATTTGCCATGTTATTTTGGGACTTTTGAGACATTTGACTAAAGGGATGTAAGATTCCCATCCTATACAACATAGTAATATTCTAACAATATTAAGGAATCATTTAAAAGTATATTAGTACTAGTATATAGTGCCAACCATTATGTACAATAATAATAATCAGTAGCTTTATTCCTTGCATCTGTGTGAGTGAACCTGTATTAAAAATGTAGTATCTGAAATCAACTCAGACTTATCCATTGTTGGATGCAGAAGGGAGTAGCACTTGCTATCTGCCTAGACACAGATGGTTATCCCATCTTTTCTATTTCAAACTGCAACACATCCATCTAAGTTTATATAATTATGCATGAAAGCACCCATTCCCAACTACAGATTACATCAAAATAAACAAATATATGTTGTAATGTCACAAGCTCCAGTTTTCCATTCTCATACTGCAATGACACAGGCATAAAGGGTGGAATTTGCATCACAAAATTCCATTCTTGGCCTGCTTATTCTCCCCATGGACTTCTATGATTAAATGAATGAATTATGAAAACTACCTGTGAAGAGCTTGACATTTATATTTACATACAGTGCCTATATTCTGCCCCCCCCCAGCAATCTGCCTTGTGATATGAGGTTTCTCCTAGAACAGTGGTGGCGAACCTATGGCACGGGTGCCAAAGGCGGCACTCAGAGCCCTCTCTGTGGGCACGCACGCACGCCGTTACCCCAGCCCCGCCACCCCCTGTGGCCCCCTCCTCACCAGCAGCCCCCCCAGAGGAGAGTCACCCTGGGTGCAGTCTGCATGGAGCAGCGCAGCCAAGGACATGGCAGCCGGGCAGCAGGGATAAGACTCCGCCCTCGGGCCCCATCACATTCAGATGATGCTGTGGGGCATGGACAGAGGGCATGGCCACCATGACACTGCTGGGCCGCCTGGGTGATCTGTTGTGGCGGGCCGTGGAGGTGGTGGGTGGCCCTGCGGGCAAGAGAGGCGGGGGCAGGGTAGGGGCGAGGCGGTTTTTGGGCATTCGGTTTCTAAAAGGTTCGCCATCACTGTCCTAGAATGACAGTGCTGAATTCAAGTTCTCAGTTATCAAATGTGCTAGCTCCTTATTCTGTTTTCTTTATAAATAGGTGGAGGTGCATTAGTACTTGGACAGGAACAAGATCAAAGAGGAGAAGGCTTTAATCCAGCTGAGTCCTTTGTTGGTTCAATTAGCCAGCTGAACATTTGGGGTTATGCTCTGCCACCTGAACAGGTAATATATTGAATCTAATTTGCTTTTACTGAAAGTTCCACTTTATTAAAGCTGTCTGCTATGGGAGGAAGAGTATTAGAGCATAAGTGCCAATAGCCAATTTTTAGCTATATGAATTATATACAACTAAAACTAAATACAGAATAATCAGTAAACCAATTCATGAAGATTCTTCAAAGGGAGGTGTTCATGGTGAACATTCTGAACAGAACAATAATGGGCTTTTTCTTTTATTTATTTTCCTTTTCACGAAGCATTCAATTGTACATTCACTTGTGGCAGAAAATTATCTGCCAGTTTCTGTAGCTTCCAGATCAGCTGTGGCTCCTTTGACATGACCAGAAGCAATCTGTCACTGATATAGTTCAGTGATGGCGAACCTTTTAGAGACCGAGTGCCCAAACTGCAACTCAAAACGCACTTATGCATCGTCGGGTGCTGGGTGGGTGTGGCCTATTGGCTGGGTGTGGCCTATTGGCTGGACCTGGCTGCGGTGGTAACGGCAGACTGGGTGGGACTAAAAAGTTCAATCAATCAATTCCAACTTTGCAAGATCTTTTTTTTCTCCGCAAGAAGTTGAAATTGACTGATTGATTGAACCTTTTTTTTTTTACACATGGCGGCGGAGGCCTAAAGCGAAAAGGTTTTATAAAACCCAGCTGAAGGCCTAGGACTGGGGCGACGGCCCGCGTGCCCACAGAGAGAGCTCTGAGTGCCGCCTCTGGCACCCATGCCATAGGTTCGCCACCACTGATATAGTTCTTAGCAATAAAGGGGCTTCTCATTAAATGGCATCGGAGCAAGTAATTATAGTCCTATTATTTAAGGGGGAAATGGAAATGGAGAAGAAGGGTTTAACTAAAGCGCCTTGAGCTTCTGGAAGAAAGGCAGGTATAACTCAAACAAGTGATTTGAACTCAATTAAGATATGTGAGAGAAACAACATTCTTGTAAAACATTAGAGTGATTCATGATAATATAGTTTTATATCTTTCATCTTTTTCTAAAATAATACATGCAGAAACTTAAAGCAAAGGTCATTGTAAAACCCTAATTGTGCCATTTTAAAATAATAAATTATTAAAATGAAATTAATTTTATATGTGTAGGTATCTTTATGTATATATATAAATAGGACAATCCTCCATTTTTCTTATTAAAATCTGTCCGTTTATCAGGGAACTTGTTCTCAGTTTTAGAGTTTTTCAAGCATATCCGAGATTGAAAGCTGCTACAAAGGTGTCTGAATGGAAAAAATGTTTCTGTCTGAGCATTTTGTTTTTATTTTTTGTACTTTGCATTTGCTTCCAACTAATTGGTGACAACACAAACAAATACGTGTGTATCTTATTCTTTTTCTTGAACTCTAAGGTGAAATCCTTGGCTTCATCTTGCCCAGAGGATCTCCAGAAAGGCAACGTATTAGCTTGGCCAGATTTTCTTTCTGGGGTTGTCGGAAGAGTGAAGATAGATCCCAGGAGCAAATTCTGTGCTGGTTAGACTTTTTGTTCTCTTTCAAAACCTTAATAGAAGTATCATACAGTTGCATTCAAATCACATTTCAGAAAAACTGTGGCACTGTAATGAAAGTTATTTCTCTTGCAACAGGCAGGTATTATGAAAGAGCAAAACAACAGTGTTGATATTGCTGACTTTCTCTTGCAACAAGGAGCATACATACATTCTAGGACAGCGGTCCCCAACCTTTTTGAGGACTGGGGGAGGGGGAGAGAGGACAGTTCCGCGCAAGCGTGCATGCCCACCATTCATGCAAGTGGAGCTGCAGACACAAGTGTGCTCACCCTCTGTTTTCGTGGCCCGGTTCTGAACAGACCACGACCCGGTAACAGGCCACTGCCCAGGGGTTGAGGACCCCTATTCTAGGATACATTCTTAATTCATTAGACCATAATGATTGGCCAATATTCCATATGGAAACAAGAAACCAGTCATGTTATACAGTAGAGAAATGGAAGGAAGAGAGAGCTGTTAAGGGCAAGAAGATTTATTAATATTTTAGAAACATACTTTAACATATGTAAGGGAACAGCTTAAAAACATTCTAAGTATTACTAGTAACATTTTAATATAATTCGCTCCTCTGTAAAGTTCTAAATGTTTACCTTAGTTGAAATAAGTTTTTTAAGTTTGTGAAATAAGCTATTTAATTTCAAATAAATTAATTAAAAGAACATAAATTATGAATATGATTTTCTATTTCATGGAAGTGTGGTTCAAGAATAAATTCTAGCATAGTAAGTTTTTATTGTTCCAATTGTTCCTATTAACTATAAAATTCATCCTGAAATTCTGTCTGTCATTCCACATTCTTATACTACACAGAGAGTTCTCAGAACAGGAGCATCAGGGGAAATAATTCCCTGATAGTACATAGAATTTTTTTTAAAAAAAATTACTGGTATTAGTTCTGAGGCATGAGGCTAAAAATATAATTATCCCCATGACCTTGCATGGATACACTTGATCATTCGATGACTGGAACATTCAGTCTTAATTCCTCAAATTCCAGTGTTGTGTAATAAGTGTTCATTGGGACCTCAAGCAAAATATTTATGGTTTCCTGCATTAAGAATGTTGAAAGCCTGAAATTTAGGACTGGGTCATAAGAGAAATATTTCTTGGCCTTCATGAAACAATAATTCAATTTTTTCTTGATTCGCTATTTGATTTTTGTTGTTATTGGGGAGGTTTGTCATTTTTAAATATAAACATTGTTTTAACTTCGGTATTGAAATGTAGAACACTTCTTACTTTAAGAGAGCCTAGAAATACTTAGAGATTTAACCAGGTAGTTTATTTAGTACAATATGAAGAACCTGAATGAGGAGTACAGCATTGCAGGATTTAAACTTGATTTTTATTTATTTATTTATTTGTTTTTGTAAGTATTCACAACTCAGCCATGCTTCCCTTTTTCTCCCTTACCACGTGGATAAAATACAATCCTCAGAATCTTCTTTCTCTAAAAAATGGAATGTTGATTTGACAGTACAATGTACTGGCATTTGATGGACTAATCAAAGAGTGAGTCATGAATGTATATGTTAAGTAAAGATGTACATAATTGTGTCAAATGAGATCATTTGCATAGTCAGTATGCAAATTACAGTTACATCACACAAATTATTATCACAGAAATTGGATCAGTTGCCTGCAAAATCCACTGTAAATAGTTCAGTTGCTCTACGGGGATACTATATATAAATTGTGCATATATGTTGATTTGTTCACAGATTGTCAACCTTTAGAAGGATCCATTCCCCACCTGAAAACTTCATCAGCTACTTTAAAGCCAGGATCAAAAATCTCTCTCTACTGTGACTCAGGTTTCCACATAGTGGGAAATTCTGTCTTACATTGTCTAAATTTAGGACAATGGGCACAACCTCTTCCACATTGTGAAAGTAAGCAGCTATTTTTATAACGGTTTTAACTTCAGGATATACTGCACTGTTGTTCAGAGGTTCCTGGGCATAAGCTTAAAAAAAAAAGTACAGAATGGAAGTATTGAAATGTAAAACACTTCCTACTTTAAGAAATTAGAAATATTTAGAGATTTAACTAGATAGCTTATTTAGTACAACATGAAGAACCTGAATGAGGAGTACATAATTGTAGGATTTAAACTTGATTTTTTTTTCTGTAAATATTCACAACTCAGCCATGCTTCCCTTATTCTCCCTTACTTAGGGACACCCAAGATATTGTTTTGGATTGTTTTCATATAATCTAAATGTATTGTTAGTTTACAGAATAAATTTGCCTATGTATGCAAATACATATATGTATGTATGCATTACATCAGGAATGTCAAACTGCTGGCTGCGTGGGCCGGATGTGTCATGGCAAAACCGTGCCCACCCCATTGCCGGCAATGGAAAAAAGGTCGCGATATGTCACGACATGTCATGTGATATTGCAAGTTTGACACCCCTGCATTAGATGGTGCATGAGATGAGATGTTGTATTGTTGAGTGCTTATTGGATGTGTTCTTCATGACCATTGTAGCTTTTTAAAGTTTTGTTGAGACTGTTTCCACATTCTTTTTAATGTGTTTTTAGCAGCAAATTTTGATAGTGCTTGCTGCTTGGCTACAGTCGGTACAGAAGATGAAGTTCCAAAAGCAAAGAAACACACACAGCACACTTTCTTCTTTAGGTTTTAGCCTAGAGTCATAGTTATTGAAATTTGTATTATTAATATAACTAAAAATAGAATTATATTGCTGCCAGGAACTAGGACCTAAGCTCATGAAAGCCATTTGAAGAAGTGTTTAAATAAATATGTCTCATTCCCTAATAGGTTTATATGTATATTTATATACTGTTTGGGTACAGGAATTAGTTGTGGAGAACCTCCACCTTTAGAAAATGGGTTTTACTCTGCTGAGGATTTCTTTGCTGGAAGCTCTGTAACGTACCAGTGCAACAGTGGTTATTACTTGTTGGGAGACTCAAGGATGCTGTGTACGGACAATGGAAGCTGGAATATTATTTCTCCATCTTGTCTTGGTAAGTCCACATAGACCACATGCTTAATATCAAAAGCTAAATCTATGCTTTCCTGTCCAGTTCTAAGCATTTTTGTGACTATGAGTGACCACCGGCAAACAAGCGTCATTTCTTGTGCAAAACGGGGTACTATATATCATCTGCATCATACCATAACCCTACACGAATTATGCACTTCATGTAAGTGGTGCAGTGCTGACATGTTGCATGACATGTTATTGTGACTTACACTTGAGACTCAGATGTGTAATATGTCAATTAAGCATAGAGCCAAAATCTAAAAATATTATTTAGATAGCTTGAGTCCTACCTGTTCCATAGGATTTATAAAAACACTTAACTTGTAAAGGAGTTTAAAGTTCATATAGTTCATATATATAGTTTTGTGGGTCTTCAGATTCTGGTAGAAAGGGGAAATCATTATTTATTAATTTATGGTCCAAAATCAAACCAACAATCATTAAAACATATATTTACACATATATAAATGTGTAAATTACCTAGAAATCAAAAACAATCAAATCTTTCAGGAAGGCACCAGCCAGTTCCCATAGGCTAAATCTACAGGTTTAAAAAAATCACTTCTGCCCTACAGACATTTAGCTCCAGCCAACCTAGCAGTTCAAAAGCATGCAAAAGTGAGTAGATAATTAGGTACCATTTCGCTGGGAAGGTAAGAGCGCTCTGTGTTTCACCTCACGGTCCACTCAGCATGGTGGCCACATGACCGCAGGAACATCTTCGGACAGCATTGGCTTAATGGCCTTGAAACGGAGATGAACACCGCCCTCTAAAGTCAGCTATGACTAGCAGACTAAAATCCATAGGGACTCCTTTACCTTTTACTTTTACCTACATACATTTAGAAATTGGTGACTTAAAAGGAAAGCAGTGATCTTATCATAAGAAAAATAAAACTTTGTAATAATTAGGCTTATACATTTTAATTGTTACTGTGTGTGGAGTACACATTTAATAGAACATGGTGTAGAGATTCAACCTTCAGATTTGAACATAAAATTGTTATGTGTGAGGTTGAAATATCTTCCAGTTATTGCTCTGATGGGGGATGCATTGGTTCAGGTCAGAGGGGGAAAAAACACCAATGATTGGGACTCTTCTGGTAGGAGGAGGTATGTGGTCCATGCTTTTCTTTCACATATATAGGTTTATATATGTCAATTACATTGTTGACAGAACTTGGTTAGATAACTTTCAAGAATTGCTTACAGTACAAAGAATGTCTGTTTGCATTTTTGTCATCACTCAGAATCTGCCTCGGTCAGCAGTTTCTTGTAAATTTTATTATATCCCTTATAAAGCACCATGTGTACTTTGTATAGAAGGAAAGAAAAATGCAGACATCCACATTTTTTCCACAGATTGCTTTCAACAGATCTTAAAATAATCAGCATTTTAATATTTTGTAAGGGAACAGAGCTAGTCTCATTCCTAGAAAATTAATTCCTGGAAATAGAACACTAAGTTCTGGTACAGTTAGTCCTTGGCTTATGACCCCAATTGGAATTGCAATTTTGATCACTAAGTGATGCGGGATTCATATCACCAGACCCAATTTTATAGCCCATTTTAGAATGGCCATTAAGCAAATCACATGATCTTTTAAGTAAATCACATGGTCGTTAAACAGATCTGGCTTCCCCAATTGACTTTGCTCGTTGGACCAAGGCCCCCAATTGCAATCATGTAACTGTGGAGATGGTTCGACAGACCTAACTTTGAGAATCAGTCATAAGTTACTTTCGGCCCTCCGACAACTGGGAAGTCTCCACCCTACCATGAAGGCATTCGCCCTCAGTCTCCCAAACAACAGCCCCTACAAATAAAGCCCACAGAGTAGGAACATGCGCACAGGGCAAGATCCAAGGTTCCAGGTCCAGTCCCCAAAGCAGAGTCCAGGCCCATCACAGTAGCAGCCCTCAGGGCAAAGAAAATGTCCAAGGCCACAGTGAAGCAAAAGCCAAAAGCAGCCCACAAGACTGCTTGTGGGCAAGATCCAAAACAAAAGGCGAAGAGCAATCTTCCAAGCGAGGCAAGGCAAACAGCAACAGGCACGAGTCAAAGCTGAGGAAGTGTAGGCCAAAGCGAACAATTGTTCCTGGAAAGGACTAACTCCCCACGGCTTCTCCTTAAGTTACTCCACTCCTGGTGTTCCTTGTGAAGAGGGGTGGGATGACTTCCTCCCGAGTAGCCTTGCAGCCCTTCTCTGGGCTTGCCTAGCTCTCCTTGCCCTCGGATCAATTGGAGGAGGCAGCTGTTCCTCATCAGAGGAGATCTGCTGCTTATCAGCTCCAATGCCTGTCAGCAGCCGTTTCTCCCCTGAGTCTGTGCAGGCAGGCAGCTCTCCATCTGGTCAACCACCTCCCTCAATGCCTGAGGGGCCGGAGTCAGCATCGTCCTCAGCCCCTGGCCTCTCCAAACATGCCAAAGGAGATGTGCCATCTCTGTCCAACTCCTCTTCCTTCAAACCGGGCTCTGATGGGGCCATGACACCAAGATGATTTATTGAATCTAATGCCATCAACATTCATGGCATTGCAGAGAATAAGAAAAAGACAAGATAGGCCAGGATTTTAATCAGAATGGCCTAGGCCAGGGGTAGGCAACCTCGGCTCTTTTATGACTCATGGACTTCAACTCCCAGAATTCCTGAGAAAAGGGAAAAGATAGTAATGGATGAATGGGAGCAATCATACTCAGATGCTGTTTGGTTCAAAGGGAGAATTGGAAAAGGCAAGCTACATCGTTCGACTGAAGTTTACCGAGAGTGACAGAGAAAAGTTAGCAGCATTTGGTATTTTCTGTGAGTGCCAGGCTTAAGAAGCAGCAAAAGAGAAGGGGGGGGGGAGACTTTCAGGAGACTAGAAGGATATTTTGGAGTGAAAAAAGATACAGGGGCAGTTGGAAGCAGTACAGGAAAGTAAGGGGAAAGAGGGTTACATTTTCTTAGTAACATGAAATACTATATTTGTTTCTAGATGTTGATGAATGTGCAGTTGGTTCAGACTGTGACTCCCATGCTTCTTGCCTTAACACAAATGGATCCTACCTATGTACCTGCATTCACCCATATACTGGAGATGGAAAGAAATGTGCAGGTAAAAGAGCAGGAATGCAGAGCAGTTTGGATGTGTATAGGAAAAAGTGCTTGTATTCTATAGAACCTTAGCTATATTTTAGACCTCCTATCAAAATCCATCACTGAAATTCCAGATTAGCAGCCTCCCAAAATCTGTAGTACTGAATAATCAGGAAAAGATTTGAATGGAGCTGGCTTAAAGGTTTTATTGAGTAACATCTGTATTAATAATATTTTCTTAAGACTTCATTAAACCATATTTATCTTGAAACTAAATCAAAATTTTCTAAAAGGGTATGGCCTATTAAATCATATTTGCAATGGGTAATGAATAACACTGTTTCCAAGCAAATTCAGACCTGATAACTTCTCAATTGTCCCTTGGATTGGGAAAATTGTCATAAATTTAACACAGATAGCTATCACTATAACCCAGAATTGGCAAAAAGGCAAAAAAAATAATAATGCAAGAGGTTCAAGATAGACGTTCTCGAAGTATATCTTTAATGATGCAAGTAGCTGCTTTAGTTTGGACATTCTCGAAGTATATCTTTAATGATGCAAGTAGTTGCTTTAGTTTGGTAATATAGGTAATAAAGGAAACTGTTTAGAAATAACTGTCTTTCTTGGTTTTGTAGCCTAGCACTAGAATAGCGTTGAGAATAGTAAATAAAATTTCTCATGATGTAAGGTGACCAACTTGCAGTAGCGGTATAAATCCAAATAATGAACAATGACTCAAAGGTTGATCTAAACTGTTCCTCAAAGATTTGATGAGCATTCCCATGCTTTTTGTCTGGGCTTTTACCCTGCCAAGTTGCCTACTTCAATGTTGCGTGATTTGTTTTCATTTTTAAGCACATGAGCCACACCTGATGTCAGTAAGCTCTGTTTTACCTTGTATCTGATTCCAAAGAACCAGTAAAATGCAAACACCCAGGAGATCCTGAACATGGACGGTCGCATGGAGACAGCTACACTGTTGGTAGCGAAATCAGGTTTTCATGTGAAAAGGGCTACCAGCTAAAAGGAGTGAGTCAAGTTACATGTTTGGAATCTGGGGAATGGAGCCATCTGATACCGTTCTGTGAAGGTATGTTTTGAATACTTATTATGATTGTATAGATAGAAATCATGGCAGCCTGGGGTAGGGAGTTCACATATTATTTATAAGGAAAAATTTTTTCCTAAACATAATATTTAAGAGTTCATAGATTTCCTTCCATAGATGCCAGTACTGGGGTTTATAACTTAAATAGATGTTGTTGTTGATAGAGACTTCCAGTGCTGTTTTCAATTGTGACTATTTAGTTGTTGCAGACGTATCAGTAATTCACACTTAAGATGGCTGTACAGCCATTGCTTCTCATAAAGGAAAGGGAAATATTCCTAAGTCATTCAATGAAATGGTAGTGGAGCACCAGCATATCTGAAATTGTGTAAAAACTATTGGATATTGGACATCTCTGTTGCATTCCAGAAATGCAATAAGAATAAAATTCTTTCTGAATTTCTGTCCCACCTACATATCTTTTTGTTCCAAATTTACCTTCTAATAGTACAAGATTTTTCTGTTCTCCAGCTATTTAATACTGACATTTAGCGTGATTTCCATTTCCCTTTTGGGGGTGTAGCAATGCTATAGCAATATATTTTTCATAATTTTGCATAATCCAAATAATTGTGTTAATCTTTTTTTTTCTTCAAGCTATTTCCTGTGGTATTCCACCCCTCCCTAAAAATGGTGCGATTGATGGCTCCAGATTTACATTTGGTAGTAAAGTAATGTTCAGGTAGGAGATCATTATATCTGGATCTCATTACTTGGCAACAAATATGGAAATATATATAATAATCATTAGGAAAAAAATTAATAAAATATGTGATGCATTTATATTAGAAATACTACAAAGTATTTATTTATCATATCTCACCTTTATTGTGTGTACAAATAACTCAAGGCAGGGAATATATCCAATATACCTTCCTCTCCTATTTTCTCCACAACAAATCTGTGAGGTGAATTGGGCTGCGGTACTGAAAATATTGAAGAGCATATTGTTATTGAAAAAACTATCTGCTTTTCTCTGTGAAATTATCAATTCACATATTTTGCATTTTGGAAGAAGCTGGACATTAACACAGGTAGTCCTCAAGCCGTTTGTGCCCAGAAAGGAGCTTCCGAGGGCTGGATCCAAACCTTGGAGGGGCCTTCCAAGCCATTTGCGCCAGGAACGGAGGTCGGGGGGGGGGGGCTTCTGCATGTCTCTGTAGGTTGGATCCAGCCATTGGAGGACTGCTCCAAGCCATTTGCGCCAAGAAAGGAGCTTCCGAGGGCTGGATCCAAGCCTCGGAGGGGTCTTCCAAGCAGTTTGCACCAGAAACGGAGGTCAGGGGGAGCTTCTGCATGCCTCCGTAGGTTGAATCCAGGCATTGGAGGACTGCTCCAAGCCGTTTGCGCCAAGAAAGGAGCTTCCGAGGGCTGGATCCAAACCTTGGAGGGGTNGGGGGGGGCTTCTGCATGTCTCCGTAGGTTGGATCCAGCCATTGGAGGACTGCTCCAAGCCGTTTGCGCCAAGAAAGGAGCTTCCGAGGGCTGGATCCAAGCCTCGGAGGGGTCTTCCAAGCAGTTTGCACCAGAAACGGAGGTCAGGGGGAGCTTCTGCATGCCTCCGTAGGTTGGATCCAGGCATTGGAGGACTGCTCCAAGCCGTTTGCGCCAAGAAAGGAGCTTCCGAGGGCTGGATCCAAACCTTGGAGGGGTCTTCCAAGCCATTTGCGCCAGGAACGGAGGTCGGGGGGGGGGCTTCTGCATGCCTCCATAGGTTGGATCCAGCCATTGGAGGATTGCTCCAAGCCGTTTGCGCCCAGAAAGGAACTTTGATGGCTGGATCCAAGCCTCAGAAAGGTCTTCCAAGCCATTTGCACCAGGAACGGTTGGATCCTCCGGTTGTTGGATCCAATCACTTGCAGCTTTACATTTGATAAATTGAACTAATACATCAGGAGAAATACTGTGAAACAGTCATGTACCAAAATATATTTATACCTATTTTTTTCTACCTACAGATGTGATGAAGGATACGTTTTAGTGGGTGAAGCAGAAGCAACATGCCTAGCAAACGGCAGATGGAACCATTCTTCCCCGTTTTGTGAATTAGTACAATGTCCCCTCCCAAAAGAAATAAAGAATGGAAAATATATCATGAATGGTGTGATGTACCTTTCTAATGTATCTTACACATGTGATGTGGGATACAGGTAATCAGAAAACCAGGATTTATTTGGTATATACCATGTCCTTGTTAAAACTGCAGAAGAAAAACTAACATGTATTTATGAATTGAAAAGATAAGGCAAAATGTTCCATATGGAATTTGAACTGCTTTTTATTATTTGGTGCCGTATATTATTGCACATTGAAAGGTTATATAGTCATTATTAAATTTTAAAAGTCTCACTGGGAAGTCTTGAAATGTGGATCAAAACAATCCACGTTACCTTGAACCCCAATAAAATCTGAAAGGTTTCTTAATGCTTAGGGATTTTTTTTTCCTTCCTAGTAAAACTGATAAGATTTAACTAGATATCCATTTGGAAGGCTGGTAAGATTGTTCATTTGTTTGTTAGCACGTGTGTTCTGCTTTTTTCAAAGACATCAGGCTGCTAACATCAGACAGTTAAAAACATGAAACTAGTAATAACATTATTAGAAACCATAAAATGAGTAATAAAAGCTCAAAAATGTTATCACCTGTGTAAGCTTAAAAAAACAATTCCTTCCATTCCTCTTGATCTCCAGAAGCTCTCCAAAGTCATCAAATCTTAGTTGTTCAGCAAAATGACAGGCATGTTCACGGCCTACAGATTACTGCTAGGAAGGAGCAGCTAGCAGTGACTTGGGAGGAGTAAGAAGTCAGATTGATGGAAACAGGGTTGCGGTAGAGACAGTGCAGTTCAGTCAATAACCTGGAAAGCCGTACGTCCATATTTGTTCTGTCAAGCTATTCCCACAGTCAAAATCTTCTGAAGCGATCCCAGTATGATGAAATATCACTAAAGGCACAATGAACAATCAAACATTATACTACTAACATTGAAAATTCTGCTTCTTGTGAGGGGAAAAAAATACACAGTTTCTGTTTAAGAGATTATGAATACAGGTAGTCCTTGGCTTACAAGAGGGCCTTTAGCAACCATTTAAAGTTACAACTGACCCTCAAAAGCTATTGATGACCCATTTTTGAAGTTACAATAGACCCCTCGAAAGCTACTTACAATCCATTTCAAAGTTATGATAATGCTTGTACACACATACACATATGCATACAAACCCAGAGTCATGTGATTACAGTTTGGGTGTTTAGCAACCTGCTGACCTGTATGGCTGTTTGCAGCATCCTGTGGTCATATGACTGTGATTTGCGACTTTGTTGGTGGTTTCTGACATTTACTTACGGTTTCCAGAAAAAAAAACACCCATTGGGAAAAATTGATTTGCTTAACAACTGCTTCAGTCACTTAACAACCATCACAAAATTGTCAAAAAAGTGAGCCTGGTCACCTGCTGCCTCAATGTACAACCACAATTACTTACAATTTACTTTTGGGTTGAATTACAATCATAAGACAAGGAGTACCAGTATCTAATTGGTTAGGTCAGTGATGGCGAACCTTTTAGAGACCGAGTGCCCAAACTGCAACCCAAAACCCACTTATGCATCGTCGGGTGCCGGGTGGGTGTGGCCCATTGGCTGGGTGTGGCCAATTGGGGGTGTGTGGCCCATTGGGTGGGCGTGGCTGCGGTGGTAACGGCAGACTGGGTGGGACTACAAAGTTCAAACAATCAATTCCAACTTTGCAAGATCTTTTTTTTTTCCGCAAGAAGTTGAAATTGATAGATTGATTGAACCTTTTTTTTTTGCACCCGGCAGCGGAGGCCTAAAGCGAAAAGGTTTTATAAAACCCAGCTGAAGGCTTAGGGCTGGGGTGACAGCGCGCATGCCCACAGAGAGGGCTCTGAGTGCCCCCTCTGGCACCCGTGCCATAGGTTCGCCACCACTGGGTTAGGTGATAATTGGAGAGCTCATTTGATAATTGGATCGCTTCAGAAGATCTTGACTGTGGGAATAGCTTGACAAAACAAATATGGACGTACAGCTTTCCAGGTTATTGACTGAACTGCACTCTGACTTTCCAGCAACCCTGTTCCCATCAATCTGACTCCTTACTCCTCCCAAGTCACTGCTAATTAGACAAATGTGAATTAGACAAACAATACTCTGTTTCTAACTGATAGGGACAGCTCAAGGTATTACCAAGTTGTGAAAAAAAATCCTTGTTTTATAGATTAAAATTATGAAAATAATATGATTGCAAAATCTGGTATTCTTTGACACCACGGAATCTAGGATATATTTTTTTTCTCTTCCTATCCAGAAATCATTTTGAATAGTAAATTTTGACAACTGAATTTTGAGTTTTATAAACTCATAGGACTTTTTGAAAGTGTAAAAAGTACAATTACAGTGCCCTTTTACTATTTTATAATTTGAAGAAAAATGTTGATAAATAGCTAGCCATTCTACTGTGATGAATATCTTCATAAGATCTGCTTCACTTTAATTTTCTTTTCCTCTTGCAAACTGAAACAAACAATGCATTTATTTTTCTGTTTTGAAGCAAACTGGTTTTTTTTACATATACAAAAAAAAAATCTCTTCCAGTTTCATCAAACAAGTTTTGTGGAATGTTACTGTTAACTATTTTTGTTGTTTTTTTATTTCATTTGTCTTACTCCCTTAGTATAGTGATTCACTTTCAAATTATGTGCTCATTATTATTTTTTTTGCATAAAAACAGTTTTCTGTATTTTGAGATTCTGTATTTGGTGAGACACTAATCATCAAGCCTGAAGAGAGAACATAGCTGCTTTAATGAACTAACTCATTAAAGCAGCACATGTTTTCAGGTTGAAAAATGACATGGCCTTTTTAATGAGCGGCAGAGGGCGTTCTTGGCAAATGAGTTTCAAAATACTGTTTCCTAATCATTTCTGAGGTGTGCACATTCTGACTGACTCAACATGGTTATTCAAGATTTGTGTTCCAAAGGTTATTACTTATAATTCAGAAATGGTGCACAGGTAGTCCTTGACTTACGACCACAATTGAGCCCAATTCTGTTGCTAAGTAAGGCAGTTGTTAAGTGACTTTTGCCACATTTTACAATCTTTCTTGCCACGGTTGCTAAGCGAAGCACTGCAGTTGTTAAGTTAGTAATACGGGGGTTCAGTGACTCTGTCTTCCCCATTGTCTTTGCTTATCAGAAGGTCACAAAAGACGATCACATGAACCCAGGACACTGCAGCCATGATAAATACATGCCAGTTGCCAAGCATCCAAATTTTAATCACATGACCATTAGGATGCTGCAATGGTCATAAATATGAAAAATGATCATAAGTCACTTTTTTACAGTGTTGTAGCTTCGAGCGGTCACTCAACAAATCATTGTAAATCGAGGACTACCTGTATATATCCTTGGACTGATTGTTAATCAAAATTGAACAATTTCAACAAATCCTCAAATGAAAAAGAACATTTGTTGACCTACTTGGACAGAAAGACCTTTTTTTCCCCCTACTTTTTTTATCTTACCCACTATCTACTCTATGTTGTTTATTTATTTGTTCCTCAGTCTACAAGGACCATCTGTGCTTGTATGTGAAGCTTTAGGTAACTGGAGCAGTTCACCTCCTGATTGTGAAATCATTTCTTGTGGCCTTCCTCCAGTAATCAAAGATGCTGTTATTACTGGAAACAACTTTACCTTTGGGAATACTGTCACTTATACGTGTAAGGAAGGGTACGTAAATCAGCATTAGATTTGAACTCTAGTAGTATCGTTTGATGAAATGTTATTAATAATATTGTGGCTTTTTTTCTAAATCCATATTTCTGTATTAACATAAGGCAGGTTTCTTAAGGTTTTGCACCGCTGCAAATTTATTGTTTTAAAAACAATAAATAACTATATGTAATCTCCATGAACCTAAATAACAATACCATTAAGGTTGGGATTGGGCAAAGAAAGAAAGAACAATATCATTTAATTTTAATCATTCATTTTAAATTCGCATATCACAGGGCTTTTCAAACTTCATGGCCTCTCAGAGCAACCAGATGCTGTGCTGGCTCAGTAAAATGGTTTGAAAAATATGAGGGAGGAAAATGTGTAGCTTTGTGTGATGCTGTAAATACATACATCAGAAATTTTCCCACTCCATAAAAGATTTTTAAGGTTGTGCAGCAATCAAGATTCAAAGGGCAAAATGTAACATACTGTATGTGTGGGTTTATGCAATATTTGTTGGGAATATCTTTTTTTAGGGCTTTCTCAGTACCTGGATTTCAGGTTGATGACAGATGCTACATGCATGATATATTTCCTTTTATTCATATTTTGTTCTTTAAATCCAGATCATTGTGCCAAACTGTATGCGTTGCCAAGGTAGCTTTCTAAGTAGTTGAGAAACTCAGGGGGAAATTGTCATTGTACATTCAAAAAGTAAAATTGCATTACTGTAGACTTCCACCTTTGTTCCTATTCAAAAGAATGCCCCAAACCTGGATTTCTGATTTGTTTTTCAAATGGACCATTAAACCAGGGAAGTTATTTGATTAAAGCAAGAAAGCAAGCAGGCAGGATTTTGGGAACTAACATCTTCAGATGGGATCAAAGAATTGATTTATTGAAAAGCAGGAACAAGTGCTTCTTGAAAATCAACTAGGATAGAAAAATGGCTACCTATTTCTGTTTATTTCAGCTTCTAGAAGGCAAGAGATTAGTTCTTTTTTAAGAATGATTTATCCAATAATCAGTTCTCCTTGCAAACACTCAATGTTTTGAAATAGATAGATAGATAGATAGATAGATAGATAGATAGATAGATAGATAGATAGATAGATAGATAGATAGATAGATAGATAGATACAGATACAGATACAGATACAGATACAGATACAGATACAGATACAGATACAGACACAGATACAGATACAGATACAGAGAGAGATGTATTCCTCTATAGATATCTTTTGCTCTCTTTCCCCCCAAAACTGCATCCAAGGAACTTTGTGGGGATATATACATAATGGAGGCATATGAGAATATTCTATAACTGCAATTTTCTATTATTATTGTAATGGTAAAAGAGAATTACCTGGAGGGAGGGGCAGGGAAGCCACAGCTTGCAGCTTCATAAAGTTCAAAGAAAGAAATTCAGGAAAAAAAACCTCCATAACTTTTCAGACTCTACAAGACGGCAGGAGATTTGTACAATCCAACCTGCAAGATTCTGTCAATGTGGCTTTACAATAAAGTAGAATTAGCGCATCTGGTTATATTTCCTGTCTGGTATACCCGAGAAGGCTGACGATTACATACAGTGCAGCTGAAGTTGTCTCCGTTCTTTAAAAAAAAATATGAAAACATTCTATGAAATTGATTGGAGTTAAAAGTGCTTAATTAAAGTTGTTGATAGTACACTTTTTTAAAAAAAACATGCATTGGATTATTTGCAATAACAATGCATTTTCACCTATTAGCCAGTTTGACAGTGACCTTGGAATGTGGCTTTCCCCCTGTAGTCTATGAGTTAGAAGTCCATTTGTATAAGGCAACAAAAATTGTCTACTCAGTCCTTAGGAATCTATCCCTGCTGTTTTTTTCTTACCCATAGCTACACATTACTTGGCCCTGACACTGTGTCATGTTTGTCCGACGGCAAGTGGAACCTCAGTCAACAACAGTGTGTGGCAGTGTCATGCGATGAACCGCCTCCCGTGGAACATGCTTCTCCAGAGAGTGGTCATCGATTATTTGGCGATATAGCCATCTACTATTGCTCAGATGGGTACAGTCTGGCTGGCAATTCCCAATTACTTTGCAATGCCCAGGGCAAATGGATGCCCCCTGAAAACCAAGATATTCCTGAATGCATAGCTGACTTCTGCGAGAGACCAGAGTCTGTATCATACAGCATCTTGGAATCGTCAAATAAGGCCAGATTTGCAGCTGGGTCAGTTGTGAGCTTCAAGTGTACGGAAGGTTTCGTTTTAAACACATCTGCTAAAATAGAATGTGTCCGAGGTGGTCAGTGGAACCCGTCTCCCTTGGCCATTCAGTGCATCCCCGTTCGTTGCGGAGAACCAGCGAGCATTGCAAATGGGTATTCCATTGGCACCAATTACAGTTTTGGAGCCATTGTGGCTTATAGTTGTATTAGAGGCTACTATATTAAAGGAGAGAAGAAGAGAATATGTGAAGCAACAGGAACGTGGAGTGGTACTATGCCAACATGTCATCCAGTGTCCTGTGGTGAGCCACTAAAACTTGCAAATGGAATGATTAAGGTATTGGTACAGTCTTGAACGTAAGCAAAATAATGTTTGTGTGTTTGGTGCAGTCAACATGCTGTCTGAAATCCTGAAAGCTTATTAAAGATCCTAAGATCCTGAAAGCTTATTAAAAGTGAGCTGAAGTTTGTAATTTTGAGGATGTATTCATGTTAGGTAAAATCAGAAATGTGGTGCCATATGATAGCTGCAATATTTACCCCACTGATACTTCCAAATCTGGGAAATTTTTCAGTAGGTAAGCAAGCAGATTTGCAGTAGTGCCAGAAATATTTGATTGTTCTGCATAAGCACTAAAAGGGAACTAAATCTATATATACATGCACATACACAGACACATTTTAAATACAGATACATACTTCATGTCTGTCAAAGCTTTGTAAACTAATATATTTCATAAACTGGCTGCCGAAAGCCTACATTGTGCCATTTTTTTTAAAGTGAGGGATAAGTTAGCTACTGTTTTGTAAAATCAGATTGTTAAGACTTTGATCGCTTTATCAGCTATAACATTTATTTCATCCATTTTGCAGAATATGACGGGACGATTCTTTGGAAGTGAAGTGACATACCAATGTAATGAAGGTTACCAGTTGACTGGAAGTTCAAGATTACTTTGCCAGTCAAACCGTCAGTGGTACAGTGAAGTACAACCTTCTTGTGTGATCCTCAATTGTGGAGAACCACCTACCTTCCAGCATGGATTCAGCAAGGGGAAAAAATTTGAAGTGGGAGCCAAAGTCAGTTTTTTTTGTGATGAAGGCTATGAATTGATTGGAGATATTTCTTGGACCTGTCAGAAATCTGGAATGTGGAACAAAAAACAAAGCCCCCAATGTGTCCCAACCAAGTGTCCAGAGCCACCATTAACTGAGAATCAACTTGTCTTGAAAGAGATGGCTGACCAAGTAGGGATAGTGCAGTTGTCATGCAGAGAAGGCCTTATTTTATATGGGGCTTCCATCCTGAGATGTTTGTCATCCCAACGGTGGAATGACACTTTTCCTGTCTGCAAAATGGTACTCTGTCGTAGGCCTCCTTATATTCCTTTTGGGGACCCCGTGGTGTCTTCTCTGCATTTTGGTAGCACGGTGAGCTATACATGTATGGATGGATTTTTGCTCAAGGGAACGTCTACCATTATTTGCCAAGCAGATGGTACATGGAGTTCTCCGCTTCCAGAATGCATTCCTGTGGAGTGCCCGCAGCCAGAAGAAATTCAGAATGGTATTGTAGATGTACAAGGCCTTACCTATCTCAGCACAGCACTATATAGCTGTAAACCAGGTTTTGAATTAATGGGAAACACAACAATTCTTTGTGGAGAAGATGGACGTTGGCTTGGAGGAGAGCCTTCTTGCAAACCCATTGAATGTTCCAAACCCAGAGAGATTAAGAATGGTCGGTATTCATATGTTGATCTACACTACAGACAGACAATTACCTATTCATGTGACAGAGGATTCCGGCTTGAGGGGCAGAGAGTTCTAACGTGCTTGGAAACAAGGGAGTGGAATACAAGGGCTCCATCTTGTAGAGCAATTAATTGTGATCCTCCTCAACCTATTGAGAATGGGTTTGTAGAAGGTGCAGATTACAGCTATGGTGCCATGGTTATATACAGCTGTATTCCAGGATTCCAGCTTTCTGGTCTTGCGATGCAAGTCTGTGAGGAATCAGGATGGTCAAGTGTTAGTCCAGTTTGTCTACCAACTGATTGTGGCCTTCCTCCCCATATTGACTTTGGGGGATATGTAACAATCAGCAGTGAAGAAAAGCATTTTGGCCAAGAAGATGTATTCGAAGAGAGCTTGCTTATGGCTAGCCAGTCTTACTTATCTCCAAAAGAAACACACCATTCCTCCAAAGCCATTAATAGTTTGCCACTATCCAGCTATTTATATGGGACTGCAGTGTTGTATAGTTGCTACTCAGGGTATGAACTCTTAGGAAATTCCGTGCTAGCGTGCCAAGAAGATGGAATGTGGAATGGTAGTGCTCCTGCCTGCGTTTCCATTCAATGTGAATTACCACTGTTCCCAGAGAATGGCTTTGTACATTTTACAGAGAACACTGTTGGTAGTACAGTGGAATATTCTTGTAAGCCAGGGTATAAGCTGATTGGATCCAATACAAGACACTGTATGTCTAGGAGACAGTGGAGTGATTCAGCACCAACCTGCAAGATAATATCATGTGCAGTGCCTAGCAGACCCATGAATGGCATAGTAAAAGGAGAATCTTACACCTACGGTAGTGTGGTCCAATATGATTGTGATCATGGGTTTCAGCTAAATGGCTTACATAAGAGAACCTGCCAGTCTGATCAAAAATGGGATGGAAATGAGCCACTATGCATTCCCACTTCCTGTGGCCAAGCTCCCTATTTAGAGAACGGTGAAGTGAGTGGAGAAGAATACACATACCAAAACTATATTGAATACAGCTGCAAAGAAGGTTTTCTGTTGGAAGGGGACCGGAAGAGAGTTTGTCTTGCAGATGGAAACTGGAGCGGGAACACTCCAGCGTGTAGGCCAGTCCAGTGTTCTGAACCAGTGAAACTTGTTCATGGCCAGATAATTGGATCAGAATTCGGCGTTGGAAAGAGAATTAAGTATTTCTGTGCTGAAGGATATATATTGCGTGGCACACCCTTCCGTACCTGCCAGGCTAATGGAACATGGGATAAAGAACCTCCATTCTGTGAACCCGTTGACTGTGGGCCTCCTGAGGACATCTCTCACGGTTTCCTGAATGGTTCTGTCTTCAGTTTTGGGGAATATGTAGAGTATGTTTGCTTCCCTGGTTATGAGTTGCAAGGTAACCCAGTGAGGCAATGTCAGTCAAATGGTTTATGGAGTGGAAGACCCTCTTCTTGTCTGCTTTGTGAGTGCCCTATACCCACCATTCAGAATGGGATAATTATAGGTAACCATTTTGGCTGTGGCAAGAAGATAGAATTTCAATGTCTAGAAGGTTTCAAACTGCTAGGACCTTCAGAAATCACGTGTGAAGCTCTTGGCAGATGGAGTTCTGGCTTTCCACATTGTGGGCTCATTTCCTGTGGCCCTCCACCTGTGATTCCCAATGCATTTATCAATGGAGGCAGTTCAGTGGATCAAAACACCATAATTTATAATTGTGAAATGGGTTATGTGATGCAAGGAAGCTCGGAATTGACTTGTACAGAAGCAGGAGTCTGGAGTAGGCCGTACCCAAATTGCACTTTACTGACTTGTGGACCACCACCTACTGTCCTTCATGCAGTTGCTTTTGGAGAATCAAAAGACTATGGAAGTAAAGTTCAATACAGGTAAGAAGTGTTGATAGTTTCACATATGGATGGATGGATGGATGGATGGATGGATGGATGGATGGCTAAGAGTTTCACAGAGTCTAGAGTTCTCTAATAAAGTTTATGAATACAAAATAATTTCTGAATTACATTGTCAGGAGATCCCCACCATTAATCAGGACTTATACATCCAAATAGGTTGTCCTCAATTGCATTGCAGTAATTAGCTTTTGAATCAATAAGATGCAATTCTGCAGAGCACTATCTGAAGTAGAAGTGAGGCACAGCCAGGAAGCTTAGCAATACTCAGTTCCAGCTATAAGATGAAACTCTCTATGAATGATGTAGTCAATGTGTTACCAGCCTATAGACGTAATTGTCATCAGTCATATTAATTGTCAGGAACTGTTTCTAAGCTTGTTCTTCCACCAAACAAACATTTGCAAGAGTAGGTCCCTGAAGGTTGTTTGTTTTTTTTTAACTGAAATTGCCAGGCACATAATTAAAGGTGAAGAATGATTAACGCAGAATGTACAACAATTCATATGGGTGACAACATTTTACCTTGTTTCAGATGTCTGGAGGGCTATGTGATAGAGACAGAAGTGGATATATGCACCTGTCAGGAAGATGGGCACTGGTTCCCTAACACTATTTCCTGTTGTCCCAGAAAATGTCCCATGCCACCCAATGTAACCAATATTATTATTTCTGGCACTGAATTTACTGTGAATAAAAGCATTACCTTATCATGTCCAGAAGGTTATTTTTTGATGGGTACCAGCACCTCCACTTGCCAGGTAAATATTTTTTTTCTCCAATCTGTTTTGTTTTGGTTATAAAAAGCCCTGTCTTATAGCCATATATCAATACTGTGAGTCTGCCACTAGTGTTGTGTTTATTATAAAGAACGGCACCAAAACTGTTTTCAAAATTATTCTGCCCTTTAAGCTTTTGAATGCCAATAAGGGAAAACTTGGATTCACTACAACTATTGTTTTACAAGATCTTGCAAGATATTTTGAAATGTCTCTTCAGCCAGTTAAAAATCAAGAATGCTCAGAAGGTCACATTCCTCTGACTTAGGTAGCAAAGATCATATTTACCCAAAAATAGAGGCGATTTGTTTATTTTGCTTTGGGATAAAGATGGTTAAAATTGTATGGTCCTGCCCTCAGTAATTTTTTTTTAATGCATTTTGTCTGTCAATGCATTTCATCCTGTGTAATGATTCTGCAGGCATCAACAAAAAAATGATTATCAGGTTTATTATTTAGGATGGAATGACCCAGGCTTCAGAATGTTCGAAATAAAATAGAATGTGATATAATAATTTAGAAGAAAAACTTGCTCCTAATATTTGCTGCTAGTTCTTTCAATAACCTGATATTTGCAATGTTTCAAAAATAATCCAACCCAATAATAACCTTGTGTGAAATAATCTTGTTCTGCTGACATATATGCTATCCAAAAAATCAGAAATCATACTTCCCTTTGTATTAATCTACTGTAGATCTTTGACCCCTATACATTACTGTGCTGCATATCCACAGTTCCTGAAATACCTCAACGTTCCTTTTAAATATTCTTGCATGCACTCTTATACAATTCTGCTTTCTTTCCCTTTTCCAAACCCATCAGTGCACTTTTAATTGAAGTAACATGTAAGCAATTGGCAGCAAACAAATGCCATGCTACATTGCCTATAGCTGGAGTGCAGACAGCTGGAGTATACCGTTTGACATTCCAACTAAGTTATGGAATTTAGCAACACATGTAACATGTGTTATATTTTCCCTGTCTGCCTAAAGTAGCAAGAGCACTGTTCTTCACAAAGGAAAATAAAAAGTGTTCCTTAACATTACAAGGAGTTTGTTTTGTTTGTTGTTTTTATTAGTATTTGTATTAGTTTTTTTCCCCTGCTTTTATTTTGTACGGGGGGGGGATGCAATGGCTCAGCAGTTGAAGATGCTCAGCTTATCAACTGGAAAGTTAACATTCCGGGTTCAAGACCTGGGCGCCATGTAGTGGAATTTTTGTTAGTTTTAATTATATGATATTATTACTATTTTTAGTATTAATATTGTATTGTTTAACAATTAGGTTGTTAATTTGTTTATTATTGTTTTTAATTTTAATTTGTTTAAATTTATGTTAAAGGGGAGTTAAAGCGTGTTATGGACTTGGTTACTTAAATAGTTGGTTAATGTTAGTTAGATTATGATTATTATATTTGTAACCCTGTGTTCAGCTTTGGGAAGTGGGGGAGGGGGGGCTTGGGGGTGGGTTTGGGGGTTTATATTGTAATTTTTATAAAACTTTTAATAATAATAATAAAAAAAAAGACCTGGGCGCCATGTGACAAGGTGAGCTCCTGTTCCTTGCCCCAGTTCCTGTCCACCTAGCAGTTCGAAAGCATGCAAATGTGACTGACAAATAAGTACCACTTCAGTGAGAAGGTAATAGTGTTCTGTGCACCTCGGTGTATAGTCCTGCTGATCACATGACCACGGAAGTGTCTTCGGACAATGCTGGCTCCCTCGGCCAAGAAACAGAAATAAGCTCACCCACCCTAGAATCAGACATAATTGGATAGGAACTACCTTTAACTTTTATTTTGTACAAGTTGAGGTTCTTAATGCTTCCATCTTCTATTTTCTCCTCAGCAACAACTTTAGAAATTGTATTTAGCTAGGAGAGTATAATTGGGTCAAAATTAGCCAGCTGGTTTTCATGCCTATGGGAGAATAGAACTTGCGATCTTATGGTTTTTAGTCCAGCATTGTAATCTCTTTGCTAATCAGGCTCTTCTATATATAATTTAACTTGTCTGTAATTATTTTCATTTTAACAAAGCCAAAGATACTTTCCCCTTCTTTCAGCATAATGGGACCTGGGTACCATTCTTTTCAAATGAGATCTGCGCTCCGGTCTCCTGTGGAAAACCTGAAGCTCCAGAATATGGGATTGTGATTGGCAACCAATACAATTACAAAGATACTGTTCTTTATAAATGCAACTTGGGTTATGAATTAGAGGTAAGTCTATGGAATATTTTCTATAGTCTGCTCCTTTGTGTATCATCCATGCAATATCACGTTAGTTTTAGATCAGGAGAAAGTTAATTCATGAACCTTTTCGCTACAATTGTTTTTTTGTTAGGACAGCTTCTTCCATTCTTGGGTAGAAAATCTGAAAATAAAATACAAATTTGCTACAGGATTATGAAAGGTGCATTTAGGCTTTAGTTGCTGCTTGTCTCACTAAAGAAAAAGATCAAGCCATGTTAAAAAAATTAAATGCAAAAATTGAGATGCTGTGCGCTGCATTAACAGTCAACATGAATGCATCTCCTTCAGGGGAACAGTGTTTAAAATGCTCAGACATTGCTTGCTTATGTTCAGAAGATGGGGGAAAGAGAGACACAAGAAAGTGTTTGATCATAAAATATAGGAATATATATCCTTAATTTTCATGGATTTGTTTTATTAAATAAAATCATAGTGCATCCTAAAGGGAACAAAATAGAGATTATGTGACTAGTAAACACAGGATTCATGGATGCTAGTCAGGGAAGGATCCATTTTTTAACCAAAAAAGCAACAATCTAGTGTTACTTTCCTGTTGCACACTTGTCTGAATGGTGTTAAGTCAGTATTATTGCATTGAAATCTACCAATTAATTCTGCCAAAGCAGCTTTTGCATGAAGGCTTTCAGTATTAGCAGTGGTGGTTATCAAATTCTTAGCATTTAAACATTTACTTCTAAAAATTAAAACATGTTTAAAAATAGCGTACTAAAAATAGGAAAGAGTTGCATTTCATTTGGAAATTTGTCACATATGCCTGTGGTCATCCAGCCCTTTTTTCAATAAAAGAAATTAAGAAAATACCATAGGAAGAATGAAGATGAGGTTTATATTTTTTTTAAAAAATCTATTTCTCACATACAAATGTTATTCCATAATTTATTGCAATGTTTTCCTTACATTTCTATCCAAGGACCAGCAAAGTGGTGAATCATATCAAGAGGAAAAAAAGATTAATAAAATTATTGTTGCAGTATGGTGGGGGTTTTTTAAAAAAAAAAAACACCACAAAATTAATATAGCAATGGAGTAGGGACATTGTTTTCTGAAAATGGAAAACCCTGCCCCCAATGCTTCAATAAAGCAACAAAGGTTTAGCTTGTATATCTTTTAAATGTGCCTTTTATTTATTATGATGGTAGATTCAGGAGAGAAAAGATCAAGCCTTGTAGAAGCCCAAGTTACTGCTCTATAACACCTAAGAGAAAAATGGACATTCTGTTATCAAATGTTAGCTTCTTGTCTTTATTAAATCATGCAGAATGTAAAGCAAAGGCATATCTGTTTTTTTAAAGATTGTGAGAGTATGACAATATGATGGATATATTATGGTGTTTTCTGAACCATTCTCTTGTCTGATAGGGTGATGCAGAACATACCTGTCAAGGAGATAAATTATGGAGTGGAGTAACACCAGTATGTAAAAGTAAGCGATGCATTCCTTTATTTCCCCTCAGGCTTAGCTTGAATGTGATTTAAAGAAAGATAGAAAGACATTCTGTATTTGCTGATTTTGCCTGCGGAAGCTGAACAGTGTTTAACAATATTTAAAATATCACTTATTTATATGAGAATAATGTTGTAATAATAATGCTAGACAGATAAAAATGCCCAATCCAGTCTAAACATCTGGCTCACTGTGCAATGAACTCTAATAATAATAAGGGAAGAGAAAGAATTGGAGATAAATCACAAAATACAAAGACCTGCAAATAGAAGTGGCAAAATTTTTGCCTGTAGCAAATAGCACTTAGACTGTAGCAAATAGCACTTAGACTGCTTCATAGTGCTTTACAGCCTTCTCTAAGAGGTTTACAGAGTCAGCATATTGGCCCTCATCAATCTGGGTCCTTGTTTTACCAACCTCGGAAGGATGGAAGGCTGAGTCAACCTTGAACCGATCAGGATCGAACTCCAGACTGTGGGCAGAGTTTGCCTGCAATATTGCACTCTTAACCACTGCCCACTAGGAAAGCAAAATTAGCACCAATAGGTACTATTGAACAAAGGGGGTACATTTGGAGCTCATATTGAGTTTGATATACCTATTGAATCCACTATATAGATTGCTTATGATTTTAGTAATTACAGGTAGTCCTCACTTAACAACTGCCCCGTTCAAATTTACAATAGCATCGACAAATTTGATTGAGATTAGTGTACCTCACAACCAATTATCTGTTCATGATGATCACAGTGATCTGTGCTCGTGTGATTGCAGTTTGCAGGCTTCATAGCTAGCTTCCAATTAGCAGAATCAATGGAGAAAATGGCAGTGAAACTATAAGTTGAGGTTACGTCTTGCTTAATGAATTGGAATGACTCACTTAACAACCAAATGGGAAGTGATATTGTGAGTCCATCGCAGTCACATAGTATCACTTAGCAATAGAATTGCAGGTCTCAATTGTGTTTGTTAAGCGAGGACTACTTGTAGACATCTGCAAACCCTTTCAGATGAATCGGTCACAGTCCCACTCTTGCCAGCAAAATAATCTATATGTTCACCTTCAGAAATATCCTGTGGTTCCCCCGAACCAATAGATAATGGATCTGTTGTTGGCAAAGACTTTTTACTTGGAGATGAAGTTCTCTACAGTTGTAATCAGGGATATGAGTTACAGGGGCCAACTCGAAGGATCTGTCATGTTAACAAGAAGTGGACGCCATTCGCTCCGACATGTGTGAGTAAGTAAAAATCCGTGCACATTGGCAAAAAAATCATGTCCTAAGCATACAGCCAAAGAAGAAATAGAATAAGTAATAAATTTCAGAAGTAAGGATTCTTTTTTTTTTTTAGGCATAAGATGTGAAGCCCCTCCAACAGTAGCAAATGCATTTTCCATAGCCACAGAAAATATGTACAGAAGTAATATATCTTTTGTATGCAATTTCGGGTATCACCTACGTGGACCTGAGGACATCACCTGCTTGGCCAATGGATCCTGGAGTCAACCCCTTCCAACATGTGAAGGTGATTATGGGGTTTTGTTTGTGGGGCTTGTGGCTCTTCTAGATTTGTTGTGTCTGGAATCTATTCTAAGCCAATTTGCTCAATATAGTACCCCAATCCTTATATGTGTTGTAATGCTCCAGCATTCCATTTCAAAAGTTTATAACAGTTTACTTATTATTATTTTTAAATGTTAGTATGATGTTATTATTAGTGTGTTTAATAACTGGATATGGGTCTAAAAGAGTGGTGTGTTTTTTTAGTGAAGTTTAGAATGTCATTGTTGCTTAAATGATAAAGAGAGTACTTAAAAATCTGGACGTAGGAATTGAGATATTAATTTTGGAAATAAGAAAAAAATATATATATATTTTTCCTGCTTTTTAATCTAACTGCAAGAAGAATGAATAAGGTTTTTCTCTTCTTTGATTGATTTTGTTTAGGGAGCAATTTATTATATTAATAATAGAGTAGATTATAGACCATTATTGTTGTTTAAATGTTATAACAGTTTACTTATTATTATTTTTAATTGTTAGTATGATGTTATTATTAGTGTGTTTATTAACTGGATA